>NC_082661.1:94063829-94366859 GCF_025265405.1 Mesoplodon densirostris
ATGCCCCTCCCCTTAGTCATAGGACTCCAAAGAAGCTATTTTGGGCATGAGCAAAGCAGGAAAAGAAAAGGAAAAAGAAACATCCCTGAGAAGTTGTGGCCACAGACTAGCCATCTTACAGATTTACCTCAAAGAACCAATACCTAGAGTAGGACAGAAATCCTCCCCTTGGTTGAGGTGCTCAGAACTGGTAGAGCTCCCAGGAACCCAGAAGAAGCAAAGGCAAAGCCTCTCTGTGAAAGTCTCATTACAAAAATTTTCCAGGGCGATTACTAACAAGCAGATAGAGAAACCAGACAACATGCACAGAAACCAGCAGAAACAGGCCTGTCTGATGACAGATGTTGGAATTATCAGATGCAGACTTTCAAATAATGTTTACCACTTTAAAAGAAAAGCATGACAAATTTGAAAATATCAGCAAAGGACATGAGGCTTTACAAATGTAAAATAGTGGACTTGAAAAAGAGCTCAATAGAATTCCTGGACATAAAAAAATACCTTAAGATAAAAACCCAGTGGGAATATACAGCAAGCAGATTGAACATAAAAAAAAGAGAACTTATGGAATATAAGATAGATTTGAAGAAACTGTCTGAATATAGCACAGTGAAAGAAAAAGATGGAAATAAAGAAGGTAAGAATGTAATGTAAAAGTTTAATACACCTTACAACAGGGTCCCTGAAGGATGGGAGAGAGAGAATTGAGCAAAGGCAGTTTTTTGTTTTAAAATCAACCTTATTGAGGTATAACTATGGAAAATAAAATTCAGCCACCATGAGTGCAGAGCTTGGTGAGGTTTGACAAATGCATACACCCACGTAACTACAATCACAGTTAAGATATAGAATACGTCCATCACCCCAACATGTTCCCTCATGACCCTTTGTAGTCACTTCCCTCAAGCCCAACCCAAGCCCTAGACAGCCACCAAGCTGTTTTGTCATCATAGATTAGAATCATCTTTTCTAGAATTTCATATAAATGAGCTCATACAGTATGCACTCTTCTTTGTCTGGATTTTGTTTCATCTCATTTTTGAGATTCATCCATGTTTGCTGTATGTGTCAGTAGTTTGTTTCTTTTTATTGCTGAGTGTTTATCCATGCACCTGTGGGTGGACATTTGGGTTGTTTCCCATTTTTGGGTATTATAAATAAAGCAACTACAAATATTTGTGCATGAGTTTTGTGTGTGAATATATATTTTCATTTCTCTTGGGTAAACACCTATGTGTAAAATTGCACAGTCATATGGTAAGTACTCATTTCACTTTGTAGTAAGCTGTATTGTAATCTGAATACAAGTCCTTTGTCGGATATACTAATTGCAAATCTTTTCGCATAGTTTTGTTTCCATTTTCTTAATGGTGGCTTTTGAATAGTAGAAGTTTTTAATTTGATGTAGTCCAATTTATCAATTTTTTCTTTTATGATTTGTTCTTGTGTCCTATGTAAGAAATTTTTGCTTACTGTAGATTTTCTTCATATTTTTTCTAGAAGTTTTTGTTTTCCTTTTATGTTTAGACCATGATTCACTTCAAATTATTTTTACGTATGGTGTGATGTAGTGGTGTGATGGCCCAAAATTTCCCTACCCCCTGGTATTCAGACCTCTACACTCAAGGGGACTATACCTAAAAACTCACTTCTAATTAATGGAAAAAAGGTTAGAGTGATGGGCTGTCACTGTTAAGATCAGGTTAAAAAGAAGACCAGGACCTTTGTTTTCACCCTACCTCCTTCTCTCTGTACACCTCTCTCTCTCTCTCTCAGCCCTCACTCTGAGGGAGGTAAGGTGTCATGTTCTGAGTTGATCTATGAAGACGCCCACAAAGCAAGGAACTGATGTGTCCTGCCAACAGCAGTGAAGATCTGAGGCCTGCCAGCTATAGAGTGAGCTTGGGAGCGAATCCTCTCCGGGTGGAGCCTTGAGATAACTACAGCTTCGGCCAACACCCTGATTGCAGCTCCATGAGAGACCCTGAGCCAGGCATTCTGATTCAGACATGCCTGCATTCCTGACCCACAAAAACTGAGATAATAAATGTCTGTTGCTCTCAGCCACTAAGTTTTAGAGTAAGGTGTTAGGCAAGAGTAGGTAACTGATATAAAGGGTTTTCATTAAATTTGGAAAAATTTTGGCATTTAAAAAAATTTATTTATTTGTTAAATTTATTTTTGGCTGCGTTGGGTCTTCGTTGCTGCGCCTGGGCTTTCTCTAGTTGCAGCGAGCAGGGGCTACTCTTCCTTGTGGTGCGCAGGCTTCTTATTGCGGTGGCTTCTCTTATTGCGGAGCATGGGTTCTAGGTGCTGGGGCTTCAGTAGTTGTGGCATGCAGGCTCAGTAGTTGTGGCTTGTGGGCTCTAGAGCACAGGCTCAGTAGTTGTGGCGCACGGGCTTTGTTGGTTGGAGGCATGTGGGATCTTCCCCGACCAGGGCTCGAACCCCTATCCCCTGCATTGGCAGGCGGATTCTTAACCACTGCACTATCAGGAAAGCCTTATTTCTTAAAATATCTCTACTCTTACCTCACCCCCACCCAGCTTTATATTGCTTGATATTGTCTTCCAAGTCACTGAGGTTCTATGCTCATTATTTTTTCTTTTTTTCTCTCTATGCATCCATTTTTGGAAAGGTTTTTTTTTTCCCCCATCTTTAAGTTCTCTGATCTTTTCTTCTGCAGTGTATAATTTGCTGTTAATCCTACCCAGTAAATTTTTAAATTTCTGATATTATAATTTTCATTCCCAAGTTTCCATTTGGCTCCTTTTTGTAAATTCCATTTCTCTCCTTGTCATTTTTATGTGTTACTTTAAATCACTGAACATATTTATAATTGCTGATTTAAAATTCTTGTTTATTGATTGTATCACCTCTGTCACTTCTGGGTGGGTTTCTACACACTGATTTTTCTTGGTTATGAAAACTGTTTTTGCTTATCTAGTATTAAAAGTGTTGGACTTGTCTGGCAGGCAATTAGATTACTTGAGGACAGCTTGATTATTTTGAGGCTTGGTTTTAAGTCTTGCCAAGGTGAATTTAGAATACTTTTAATTCTGGACTGGTTTAGTTCTAAGGTGAAGTGATTCTGGAATCTTTACTGCATGCCCTGTGTATTCAACAAGAATTGTCCACACTACTTGGGTGTAACTATAATATATTTCCTAGCCCTGTGTGAGCTCTTGATGTTTTCCAGCTTACAGCTCACCATTCACTGTTTGCCTGGCCTCTTGGAGGAATTTCACTCTAATACATCATGACTTGGATTTTAGAAACACATTCAAGAGGACCACTATGCAGATTTCTAGATCTCTTTCTCTGTGTAACTCCATCTTTTCTGGTTCTCTGCCCTGCAAATTTCAGTTTCAGGCATCAAACTCTGATCTCTGTTCTCCTCAACTGAGAGGGATCACTGGGTAGTGGCTGGAATCTCCCTTCTGTGGACTATGGTCCTTAAAGTGCCTTCAGGCAGAAATCCAAGGTGAGCCTAGATTTCATCTTGTTTTTCTTGTCTCTCATGGATCAGAAAAGCAATTGTTTCAAATATTTTGTCCAGTTTTCTAGTTGTTTCTGGTGGGAAGTTAAGTCTGGCACCAGTTTCTCCATTACAGCAGGAGGTAGAGATTGCCACAGGCCATATTTGAAGAGTTGACACCTGGCAATTTTCTAGAACCAAAGCCAAGCCACACTTTCAGAAGGCACAAAATACAACAAATAAAATGAAACCTATACCTATACACATCACAATGAAATTATAGAAAAACAAAGAGAACATTTTAATAGCAGCCACAAGAAAAGAGATTACTTTCAAAGGACTGGGGACAGATAACTTCTCAACAGAAGTAACAGAGGTCAGAGGTTAACAGATTGTTGTTTTTAATTTTCTGGAAGAAAACAAGAGTCAACTTAGAATTCTATACCCAGCAAAAATATCATTCAAATATGTACATAAAATAAATATATTTCACAGATACACAGAAGTTGAGATTTTATCACCAGCATATCTTCACTAAAGGAACTTCCAAATTATCTAATTTAGACACAAGGAAAGTAGTCCCAGCTGGAATGTTTGAGATAGAAGAAGAAATTCAGAATAAAGAAAGTGGTAAATATATGGGCTAATATAAATGAACTGCAATTACATAAAACAATTAGTAAGGTGAAACCAAAACATTACAAAACAGACTTTAAAATATGGTAACAATAATATATAAGTTGGGCAAGGGAAATAAGTGGTGTTAACATGTTCCAAAATTCTTATATTATCTGGAAGGAGGATAAGGGTTTTGATTAACTTTAGACTTTCCTATAGTAAGTATATATGTTATAATTTCTAGGGTAACTACCAAAAGAATACATAGTATATAATTTCCAAATCTTAGGGGGAGAAGTGGCATGATGAAAAAAATACTAAGTCAATAAAGAAGACAAGATAGGAAAGAGAAAGAAAGCAATGACAGAATACAAAGTACTACAATAAAACAATGAAAACAAATCTCAACATACTTTAGATTACACTGGATATAAATGAACTAAATGGTCTAAAACAGAACAATATATTGTTTCTAAAAGACATACCTGTGGAAAACAGAAGTAATTAACAATAAGATAACTAAAATGTCCCCATATATTTAGGAATTTTAAAATGTACTTATAAATAACATATGAATTGAAAGAAGAAAAGATAAAAATTTAAACATATTTTGAATTAAATAATTGTGAAAATACCACACATATCAAAACTTGTATGTTAAAGCTACATCAGTATCTAGTGGACAATTTATAACATTTAAGAATGCAAAAAGAAAAAGAAGAATGCATGCATTGGGAAAAAATGAAAACCTGTGAGACATGCTCTCACATGTTAGAAGTTAGAAAAGGAACAGCAACATGAAAGTCTTATTTTGTCTGATGTAAGTATAGCTACCCCTGCTCTCTTTCAGTTTCCACTTTGGACCTGTGTCCTTAAAGCTGAACTGAATCTCTTATAGGCAGTATATAGATGGTCTTGTTTTTAATTCATCTAGCCACTCTCTATTTTTGAATGAAGAACTCAATCCATTTACATTTAGAGTAATTATTGATATGTAAAGATTTACTGATGCCTTCTTATTAACTATTTCCTGGCTGTTTTACAGTTTCCTTGCTCCTTTTTTCCTCTCTTTCTGTCTCCTTTGTGAACTGGTGATTTTCCATGATGATGTGCTCTGATTCCCCTCTTTTACTTTTGCAAATCTACTATAGGTTTTTGCTTTGTGGTTACCATGAGGCTTACACAAAACAGTTTGTGGATAGAACAGTCTGTTTTACTCTGAGAGCAACTTTGCTTGCATACAAAAACTCTACCTTTTTACTCCCCTGCCTTTTAAGTTTTTAATGTCACAATTTACCTCTTTTTATATTGTGTATTCATTATCAAGTTACGGTAGTTATAGTTATTTTTAATACTCTTGTCCTTAACCTTTATACTATAATTGTTAACACACCATCATATTACAGTATTAGAGTTTTCTGAATTTTATTATTTATCTTGATCAGTGTGTTATATATTTTCATATGTTTTCATGTTACTTATTAACGCTTTTTCATTTCAGCTTGAAGAACTCCTTTCAGCATTTCTTGTAAGGCAGGTCTAGTGATCATGAATTTCCTCAGCTTTTGTTTATCTGGGAAAATCTTTATTTTGTCTTCATTTCTGAAGGATAACTTTGCTAGATAGAGTGCTCCTGGTTGGCAATATTTTTTCTTTCAGCACTTTGAATATACCATCCTACTGTCTCCTGGACTGTAAAGATCCTGCTGATAGACTAATACGGGTTTCTATGTAGGTTACAATCTTTTTTTCTCTTGCTGCTTTTAGGATTCTCTCTCTTTGATTTTTGATAGTTATTATAATGTGAAGGTCACTTTGGATTGTAATAATGGGGTAATCCATTAGCTTCATGAACCTGAACAGCTAAATCTCTCCCCAGTTTTGTCAAGTTCTCAGCCATTATTTCTTTTCTTTCTTTCTTTTTTTTTTTTTGTGGTACGCGGGCCTCTCACTGTTGTGGTCTCTCCCGTTGTGGAGCACAGGCTCCGGACGCGCAGGCTCAGCAGCCATGGCTCACGGGCCTAGCCGCTCCGCGGCATGTGTGATCTTCCCGGACTGGGGCACGAACCCGTGTCCCCTGTATCAGCAGGCGGACTCTCAACCACTGCGCCACCAGGGAAGCCCCAGCCATTATTTCTTTAAATAAGCTTTCTGGCCCCTTTCCTCTCTTTCCTTCTGAAACTCCAATGATTTGGATATTGTTTCTTTTGATGGTGTCTGATAAATCATATTGGCTTTCTTTACTCTTTGTCATTCTTTTTCTTTTTTCTCCTCTAACTGGATTATCTGTCTTATACTTGTAGGTCTCCTCATTGTTCCTATCCTCTAAATAACTGATTCTTTCTTCTGTTTGATCTATTCTGCTGTTAATTATCTCAACTGAATTTTACATTTTATTCATTGAATTCTTTAGCTCCAAAATTTCTGCTTGGCTCTTTTTTATGATTTCTATCTATTTCTTAAATTTCTCATTCTGTCCTTGTATTGTTTTCCTGATTTCACTGAATTACCTTTCTATGTTTTCTTGTAGTTCATTGAATTTCCTTAAAACAGCTGTTTTGAATTCTTTATTGGGTAAATTGCAGATCTCCATGCCTTTGGGTTTGGTTACTGGAGGACAATTGTGATCATTTGGTGATGTCACATTTCCTTGATTTTTCAGGTTCATAGTAGTTTTGTGTTACTAATTTTGGATTTGAAGTAGCAGTCATCTCTTCCAATCTATACTGTCTTCAGGTGAGAGATACCTTTTGTTAGTCCTGATATAGATTCTGGGGCTTTCTCTGACCTCACATGGATACACCTACTTTATTCTCCTTGCTCCCTCTCATGGCAGAATTCCAGAATTCATAAGCTCGTACGTCTTCTCTCAATTCCTCTCCTCTCAATTCCACTCCAATGTGTCAAAATTCATATATATATATATAGTATATATATACATTCTCTAACAGAATGCTGTAATTCCTCCTCTGAATATCTGGACTTCTACTACAAAGGCTCTCTTGTCCACGGGTGACTGCCCAAATCAGTTATCTCCAGATGCTCCCAGACTGTGGCTGAAAGGGGCTAGAGCCAGTTGATAGGCTTCTGCCAGTTCCACTGCCCATACCGAGGTCTGTGTCTCTATTACCCAATGCAAGGCTGGGCAAGACTCCTCCCGGATCCCTTTGTGTATGTATAGTCCTGAATCCCACAACTCCCACAGAGGAACTTTTATTTGTGGATGGATGACAAAGTTTTGTTGTTTAAGGGAGAGGAACAAAAATGAAGGATGTCTTATGCTATTATAATATTGACATCACTCCTCCAAGAGGATTCTAACTGGGAAATAGTATGGGTATTTCTTGACTTGGGAGGTGGTTACATTGGTGTTTGCAATATACCTTTAAAAAAACTGTACATGTTTTATGCATTTATACTATATAACAAAAATTTTAAAAGAATAAAGAGGGTATGCCCATGGACCCTAATCTAAAAGAGGTAAGAAAATAATTTTTAAAAAACAGTTAATAAAAAATAGTTTCAGACTCCAAGAACTTCAGTAATTCTAAATTACTGAACACATTAGTATGGACTGGAGAAATACAGGAAACTTGAGGAAAATAATGTGCTTGAGGTGGAATGGCAATATCTGCAAATTGAGCAAAACAATGCATATTTGGTCTTGTGATGGTTGTAAAATATGCCCCCAAATTCTTTGAGATTCTTCTTTTCGAAAAGTGGAGCCTAATTCTTCTCGCCTTGAATATGGGCTGGACATAGACTTGCTTCTAATGAACAAGACAAAGTGGAAGTGACATGTGACTTCAGATACTACATCATAAAAGGCATTATGATTTTTTTCCTTTTTCTCTCTTTTGGATTGTCTGCCAAGGGGGAAGGCAGCTTCCATGTCATTAGGATACTTTTGCTTCTCTGTGAAGAGGCTACGTGGCACTGAACTGAGGTGTGGCCACAACCCACTAGGAACTTAGGTCTCCTGCCAACAGCCATGTGAGTGGGCTTGGAAGTGGATTGTCCAGCTTCCATCAAATCTTCACATGACATCTTAATTGTAACTTCATGAGAGAACTTGAACCAGAATCACCCAGATGAGCTACTCCCAAATTCCCTGACTCATGAAATTATGAAAGAATTAATGCTGTTTTTAAGACACTAAATTTTAGGGGAATTTGTTCCATAGCAATAGATAACTAATGCAATTCTATAGTCATGGCATTGGGAGTGGAAAAATAGGAGACATTTCAAAAGAAGAATCAACAGTACTTGGATACTGAAAGAAAATGAAGACAAAGAATGAGTTGCAGATGGCTAAAAGGTTTTATATCCAGGAGATTAAGGAAATAGTACCACCAATAACAGAGAAAAGACCATTAGAAGTAGAAATCTATTTGGAAGATGTAATACTGTAAACTGGGTTTTGGAATGTAGAAATTAAGATAATAACAAGACAAATAGTAAACATCCTATAGATAGTTAAAAAATTAGGACAAACATTAGGTAAGGTGTAGGGCTGGATAGGGTACAGTGGAGAATACAACAAAGAGGTGATAATTAATAGTATAAGAATAGATATCTTTTTAAAGAAAAGAATTTGAGATCAGAAGGTCTATGTTATTTCAAGTTTACATGTGAGTACCTAAAAATAGAGAAAAAAGTAAAAGAAAAATTATTGAAGCAGCCAGATAAAATAAGGTTGATAATAAAACATAGGGAAGAAGAGTAAACAAGAAAGAAAACTATTTTCACTTCAAAGACTGGCATAGGCATATGAAACTATTAAATGAGGAGAGAGAAAGAAAGGGAGGGAGCTAATCAGTTTGTTTCTTTATTTTGGGGACAGAAGTCATAATGTTTTTCTCAAATGAGCCACATTTAAAGCTTTAGGAGATTAGTAATTCATTAATGAAACTGATAATGGAAGTCCTGAACAGAGAAGATGAAATCAAAATAATATCTATGGGAATAGTAATGCCATAATATAATCAAACAAGAATTCCCTTTTGTGATATTTCTTTCTTAGATTTCAGCATTCAATTATCTTTTAGTGTCAAGGCCTGTTTGTACCTTAAACCCCCCCCATCAAGTGTAAACATATTTCATTTATGTAAACATTTGTCATTACAGAATTTATAAACCAGGAATCACTAAAGATGTTATTTACTATTAATTTTTGATTACTAATATTTTTATGTTCCAGTAAATATGTTCCTCCAAAATTACCATTCACTGCTGAGGTTTGGATCTTTTCTCCTGCAGTGTATTTCCCACCTTCAATGCTCAAGCCAGATCAACATTTATTCCTAAAATCTATTACATCTCTCAATATTTGAAAACTGGGTTTGAGTAATCAAAGAAGCCTTTTATTATCTTGACTTAGCTCATTAGGAAGAGTTCTACCAAAAGATGAATGACTTTACCAATCTAGCATCACCTTGTTAATATTATCAGTAGGTACTAAAGGCCTTGAGTGATTATATCAAATAACCACAGTTACCACAGTTTCATATTTTGAGATTTACTCACATATTTTCACTAATAAAGTATTTTATCCAACTTTTTCTTTTTTTTACAATTATAGCCGATCTGGTTGGTTTATTATCACTGGTATTTCTTTTCTATTCCTCTAAGTTGATTGAAGTCTACTCTTCTTTCTCATCTTTGCTCTCTAGTTTGATCTTTTTTTAAAAAAAATAAATTTATTTATTTATTTATTTTTGGCTGTGTTGGGTCTTCATTGCTGTGCACAGGCTTTCTCTAGTTGTGATGAGCGGGGGTTACTCTTTGTTGCAGTGTGCAGGCTTCTCACTGCAGTGGCTTCTCTTGTTGTGGGGCACAGGTTCTAGGAGCATGGGCTTCAGTAATTGTGGCTCACAGGCTCTAGAGTGCAGGCTCGATAGTTGTGGCTCATGGGCTTAGTTGCTCTGCAGAATGCAGAATGTAGATCTTCCCAGACCAGGGCTTGAACCCATGTTCCCTGTATTGGCAGGCAGATTCTTAACCACTGCACCACCAGGGAAGTCCCCAGTTTGATCTTTTGTGTGTGTCACATGTAGGAACACTTATATTCTGTGCCCATGCCAGATCTCTGCCTCAGTTTATGTTTTGGAGGAAAATAATACATGAGATTCATTGACTTGTCTATAATTGAAAACACAACTACATAAATTTTCCTTCATTGAACACTTATATTAGAGATTATTTTAAAAGCATGAAACATCTTAGAACATTTAAAATAATTTTAGTTATATGAATTTAATTTATAGGGCACATGTTGTAAAAATGAAGGTGCTTATTAGTCAAATATATTTAATCCTACATGTTAAAATATATACGTACAGAATCTAAGATGTATATAACTTAAAATCTAGAATATCTATAATTTTTGAAGACATTCTTTGATTTCTCTGAACTAATAATACCCTCCAAAATATGGATAATCTCACAACTCACAGGCTCTTATGTAGTAATGAGATAACTCATGAGAATCATGCGAAAATGCCTTGATAATAAAATACATATATATAGGAGTCAAGATGGCAGAGGAGTAGGAGGATGTGGAGTTCATCTCTCCCCACAAATGCATCAAGAACACATCTACGAATGGAACAGTTCTCACAGAGCACCTGCTGAACACTAGCAGAAGACCTCGGACACCTAAAAGACAAGAAAGATCCCCACGTAACCTGGTAGGATGAAAGAAAGAAAAAGGGAAAAAAGGAAGAGGTGAGGAAGTGGGATGGGACCTGCACCCCTGGTGGGAAGCTGAAGGAGAGGAGAGGTTCCCACATCTGGGGAAGCCCCCTCACTGGTGGGGAGATCAGCTGGGACCAAAGGGGAGCTTCGGCAGCTCAGAGGAGAGCACAATAACCGGTCTATGCAGGCAGGACAGAGTGAGACCTACACGGATGGTCATTACCACGGCCTTGTGCATCCCATCCTGAGACATGTGTCTACCGGTGCGCAGAGGGGCTGGGTGTTGGAACATGGGGTTTGGAGAGCAAACCTGGGGAGGGGACTGCTGTCGGCTGTGAGGATACAGCCAGAAGGGATGGGAATGAGGAGCTCTACAAATGGGAATGCTCATGGAGGAAACCTGGACCACCAGAGAAATGAAGCACCGTCGCTGAGTGACATGCAAAGGGCGGGGCCACCATTGCAGCCTCTCTCCTCATGAGCCAGCCCTTTCCTCCCAGGTACTAGGGAGGGTTCCCGCTGGAGTGGGCTTGCGTGTCCCTGGCCGCCACCTCCTCCGGCCCCTCCCTGGCTGGGCAGCCTGCTCACCTTGATTGCCACCACAGGCCTCTCCTGCCTAATGGGCTTGCATGTCTCAGTCACCACCCTGGCACCATCCCGCCTGCGAGGCCTCCATGCCCTGATTCCCGCCTTGGCCCCCTCCTGCCTGGGAGGGCTCATGTGCTCCAGCAGACTCGGGAGCAGAGCTGGTGGGTGGCCCCCATATAGAGGTGGGGCTGAAACCACAGCTGTGCCTCAGGGGCCGTGTGACTAAGGAAGAAGAGCTGAAATCTCCTTGTGGCTGCACAAACCGCAGATTTACACCTCTGATGACAGCTTTGTAAATTCAGTGCCTGCGGAACACCCAAATGGACAACAAATGCTCCTGCAGCTGAGATGGGTCTGGCTTCAGCAGCTGTGGGATTTGTGGGCATGCACATGTGAGGGCTGCGCCAGGCCAGAGTCTGAGCTGCCTCCATAGCTCCCGCAATGGGCCCAGATACATGACTACTGCAGTCATGGGACCTGACTTCAGTGGACCTGTGCTGGCAGCCTGGTGAAAGCAAAGCCTGAGAGTCACCAGGGCCAATTACTAGCATACTAGCAGATGCCCCAGGGAATATTAATTGGCGTGAGCTCTCCCGGAGGTCCTCATTTCAGCACCAAGACCCGGCCCTTCCCAACAGCCTGCAGGCTTCAGTGCTAGAACTCCTTAGGCCAACCAGGCAGCAAGACAGGAACACAGCCCCATCCATCAACAGACAGGCTGCCAAAAGTCGTACTAGGCTCAGAGCCACCCCAAAATATACCCCTTGTGAGAGCCCTGCCCACCAGAAAGACAAGACCCACTGCCACCCACCAGAGGGCAGGCACCAGTCCCTCTCACCAGGAAGCCTGCATAAGCCCCTGGACCAACCTCACCCACCAGGAGACAGACACCAGAAGCAAGAGGAACTAAAATCCTGCAGCGTGCAGAAAGGAGAAAACACACACAGTAAACTGGACAAAATGAGATGACAGAGAAATATGCTGCAGATGAAAGAGCAAGGTAAAAACCTACAAGAACAACTAAATGAAGAGGAGATAGGTAATCTATCTGAAAAAGAGCTCATAGCAATGATAGTAAAGATGACCTAAAATCTCAGAAAAAAAATGGAGGCTCAGACCAAGAAGATAAAAGAAATGTTTGACAAAGAGATAGAAGATGTGAAGAACAAACAAGACAGAGATGAACAACACAATAACTGAAATGAAAAACACACTGGAAGAAATCAATAACAGAATAACTGAGGCAGAAGAATGAGTAAGTGAGCTGGAAATAGAGTGGTGGAAATCACTGCCACAGTAGAAGAGAATAAAGAAAAAAGAATGAAAAGAAATGAGGATTGTCTCAGAGGCCTCTGGGACAAAATTAAACACTCCAACATGTGCATTATAGGACTCCCAGAAGAAGAGAAAGAGAAAGGCCTGAGAAAATATTTGAAGAGATATTTCTCTAACATGGGAAAGAAAATAGTCACTCAAGTCCAGGAAGTGTAGAGAGTCCCATACAGGATAAATCCAAGGAGGAACACATCGAGACACATAATGATCAAACTGACAAAAATTAAATACAAAGAAAAAATATTAAAAGCAACAGGGGAAAAAGCAACAAATAACCTACAAGGGAATCCCCATAAGGGTAGATGCTGATTTTTCAGCAGAAACTCTGTATGCCAGAGGGAGTGGTATGATATATTTAAAGTAATGAAAGGGAAAAACTTACAACCAAGAATACTCTACCCAGCAAGGCTCATTCAGATTCGATGGGGAAATCAAAAGCTTTAAAGACAAGCAAAAGCTAAGAGAATTCATCGCCACCAAATAAACTTTGAAACAAATGCTAAAGGGACTTCTCTAGGTGGGGGAAGTGGGAGAGGCTACAACTAGAAACAAGAAAATCATGTATGGGAAAGTTCACTGGTAAAGGTAAACATACAGTAAAAGTAAGAAATCATCCACACACAAATATTATATCAAAACCCACAACCATGAGGAGACTACAAATGCAGGAAATGGGAATTGCATTTGAAATTAAGAGACCAGCAACTTAAAACAACCTTGTATATATATAGATTGCTATATCAAAACCTCATGGGAAATGCAAACCAAAAAACTACAATAGATACACACACAAAAAGAAAAAGCAACCCACACACAACACTAAAGATGGTCATCAAACCACAAGAGGAGAGAACAAAAGAGGAAGGGAAGAAAAAAGACCTATAAAAACAAACCAGAAACAATTAAGAAAATGGAATTAGGAACATACATATTGATAATTACCTTAAATGTAAATGGATTAAATGCTCCAACCAAAAGATATAGACTGGCTGAATGGATACAAAAACAAGACCTGTATATATGCTGTCTACAAGAGACCCATTTCAGAACTACGGACACATATAGACTGTAAGTGAGCAGATGAGAAAAGATATTCCATGCAAATGGAAAACAAAAGAAAGCCAGAGTAGCAATACTCATAGCAGACAAAAGAGACTTTAAAATAAAGACTGTTACAAGAGACAAGGAAGGACACTACATAATCATCAAGGAATCAATCCAAGAAGAAGACATAACAATTATAAATATATATGCAACCAACATAGGAGCACCTCAATATATAAGGCAAATGCTAACAGCCAAAAAGGGGAAACTGACAGTAAAACACAGTGATAGTGGCGGACTTTAACATGCCACTTATAACCAATGGACAGATCATCCAGAAAGAAAAGCAATAAGAAAACAGGAGTCTTAAATGAAACATTAGACCAGATAGACTTATTGATATTTATCAATAAATATTGATAGCAGACGAAGACACTTTCTTCTCAAGTGCACATGGAACATTCTCCAGGATAGATCACATCTTGGCCCACAAATCAAGCCTCGGTAAATTTAAGAAATCATATCAAGCATCTTTTCCAATCACAATGCTATGAGATTATAAATCAATTAGAGGAAAAAAAAAACTGTAAAAAGCACAAACACATGGAGGCTAAATAATATGTTACTAAACAACCAATGGATCACTGAAGAAATCAAAGAGGAAATCAAAAAATAGCTAGAGGCAAATGACAATGGAAACACAATGATCCAAAACCTATGGGATGGAACAAACGCAGTTCTAAGAGGCAAGTTTATAGCAATAAATCTTACCTCAGGAAACAAGAAAAATCTCACATAAACAATGTAACCGTACACCTAAAGCAACAAGACAAAGAAGACAAACAAAACCCAAAGTTAATAGAAGGAAAGAAATCATAAAGATCAGAGCAGAAATAAATGAAAGAGAGATGAAGAAAGCAACAGAAAAGATCAATGAAACTAAAATCTGGTTCTTTGAGAAGATAAACAAAATTGATAAACCTTTAGCCAGACTCATAAAGAAAAAAAAGGAGAGGACTCAAATAAGTAGAATTAGAAATGAAAAAGGAGAAGTTACAACAGACACCACAGAAATACAAAGGATTATAAGAGACTACTACAAGCAACTATCATGCCAATAAAATGGACAACACAGAAGAAATGGATAAATTCTTAGTAAGGTACAATCTTCCAAGACTGAACCAAGAAGAAATAGAAAATATGAATGAACCAATCGCAAGTACTGAAATTGAAACTCTGATTAAAAAACTTCAAACAAACAAAAGCCCAGGACCAGATGGCTTCACAAGTGAATTCTATCAAACATTTAGAGAAGGGTTAACACCTATCTTTCCAAAAATTTGCAGAGGAAGGAACACTCCCAAGCCCCTTCTACGAGGCCACAATCACCCTGATACCAAAACCAGACAGAGATATCACAAAAAAGAAAACTACAGGCCAATATCACTGATAAACATAGATGCAAAAATCCTCAACAAAATGCTAGCAAATCGGATTCCACAGCACATTAAAAGGATCATACACCATGATCAAGTGGGATTTAGCCCAGGGATGCAAGGATTTTTCAATATATGAAAATCAATCATTGTGATACACCACATTAAGAAACTGAAGAATAAAAACCATATGATCATAAATATTAAAACCTCCCCAAAAGCCCCATATGATCATCTCAATAAATGCAGAAAAAGCTTTTGACAAAATTCAACACCCATTTATGATAAAAACTCTCCAGAAAGTGGGCATAGAGGGAAACTACCTCAACATAATAAAGGCAATATATGACAAACCCACAGCAAATATCATTCTCAATGGTGAAAAACTGAAAGCATTTCCTCTAAGATCAGGAACAAGACAAGGATGTCCACTCTCACCACTTTTATTCAACATAGTTTTGGAAGCCCTAGCCACAGAAATCAGAGAAGAAAAAGAAATAAAAGGAATCCAAATTGGAAAAAAAGAAGTAAAGCTGTCATTGTTTGCAGACGACATGACACTATACATAGAAAAACCTAAAGATGCTACCAGAAAACTATTAACGCTCATCAGTGAATTTGGTAAAGTTGCAGGATACAAAATTAATGCACAGAAATCTCTTGCATTTCTATTGACTAGCAATGAAATATCAAAGAGAAATTAAGGAAACAATCCCATTTATCATTGCATCAAAAAGAATAAAATACCTAGGAATAAACCTATCTAAAGGAGTAAAAGACCTGTACTCAGAAAACTATAAGACACTTATGAAAGAAATCAAAATGACACAAACAGATGGAGAGATATACCATGTTTCTTGGATTGGAAGAATCAATACTGTCAAAATAACCATACTATCCAAAAGATCTACAGATTGAATGCAATCCCTATCAAATTACCAATATTTTTTTCACTGAATTAGAACATAAAATTTTGCAATTTGTATGGACACACACAAGACTCCAAATAGCCAAATCAATCTTGAGAAAGAAAAACGGAGCTGGAGGAATCAGGCTCCCTGACTTCAGGCTATACTACAAAGCTACAGTAATCAAAACAGTATGGTAATGGCACAGAGACAGAAATATAGATCAATGGAACAGGATAGAAAGCCCAGAGATAAACCCATGCACCTACGGTCGCCTAATCTATGATAAAGGAGGCAAGAATATACAATGGAGAAAAGACAGTCTCTTCAATAAGTGGTGCTGGGAAAACTGGACAGTTACATGTAAAAGAATGAAAATAGAATGCTCCCTAACACCACACACAAAAATAAACTCAAAATGGGTTAAAGACCTAAATATAAGATGAGACACTATAAAACTCTTAGAGGAAAACAGGAAGAACATTCTTTGACATAAATCACAGCAAGATATTTTTTGACCTACCTCCTAGGGTGATGAAAATAAAAACAAAAATAAAAAATGGGACCTAATGAAACTTAAAAGCTTTTGCACAGCAAAGAAAAGCATAAACAAAATGAAAAGACAGCCCTCAGAATGGGAGAAAATATTTGCAAATGAAGCAACTGACAAGGGATTAATCTCCAAAATATACAAACAGCTCAGCCAGCTCAATATCAAAAAAAACAAACAACCCAATCAAAAAATGGGCAGAAGACCTAAATAGACATTTCTCCAAAGAAGACATACAGATGGCGAAGAGGCACATGAAAAGATGCTCAACGTCATTAATTATTAGAGAAATGCAGATCAAAACTACAATGAGCTATCACCTCACACTGGTCAGAATGGCCATCATCAAAAAATCTACAAACAATAAATGCTAGAGTGGGTGTGGAGAAAAGGCTACATTGTTAGTGGGAATGTAAACTGGTACTATGGAGAACAGTATGAAGGTTCCTTAAAAACCTAAAAATAGAGCAACCATATGATCCAGCAATGCCACTCCTATATATCTGGAAATATATCTGGAGAAAACCATAATTCGAAAATACACATGCACCCCAATGTTCATTGCAGCACTATTTACAATAGCCAAGACATGGAAGCAACCTAAATGTCCACTGACAGAGGAATGGATAAAAAAGAGGTGGTACATATATACAATGGAATATTACTCAGCTATAAAAAGGAAGAAAATAATGCCATCTGCAGTGACATGGATGGACTTAGAGATTGTCATACTGAGTGAAGTAAGTCAGACAGAGAAAGACAAATATCATATGAAATTGCTTATATGTGGAATCTAAAAAAATGGTACAAATGAACTTATTTACAAAAAAGAAAGAGTCACAGTTGTAGAAAACAAACTTATGGTTACCAGGGAGGAGGGATAAATTGGGAGATTGGTATTGACATATACACACTACTATATATAAAATAGATAACTAATTAAGAACCTACTGTATAGCACAGGTAACTCTACTCAATACTCTGTAATGACCTATATGGGAAAAGCATCTAAAAAAGAGTGGATATGTGTATATGTATAACTGATTTACTTTATATCAGAAACTAATACAACATTGTAAATCAACTATACTACAATAAAAAATAAAAAGAAATACATGTATAACTGGGATAAAATTACTTTTCAAAAAATCAAGTCGTATTCCTGAAGTCATGAATTGTAAAGGGCATTAATAATCTTTCTAGCCCAGAATACAAGCAGCAGACATGGTAGTATTAAAACTATTTTGGTAGACGCAAGGGAGTTAAATTCAACATTCTATGTGTTTCCTTTTGGCAAGGCACTCCACTCGATACTCAGGGAATACAAACAAAAATAAAACACATTCACTATCAATAATCTACTGGGAGTGATCAGTTGGTGTGCACAAATTACATATACAATATAGCCAAATCCAAGCATCCAAGAAAAATATTTTATGGGTTTATAGTAGGATAGAGTTTATAATGTTTATAAATATTTTTCAGTAAAACATATGAATAGGCACAATTAAGGAAATGTTTCTGTGTATCTATATACATGTGTATATGTGTGTGTGCACACGTAGATACACCTGTATCATAAATGGCTTCCTATCATTTCATGTCAGGTTTTGCTACAGAAGTGTACGCATATAACTTAGAAAAAGACTGTTTTCAGAGTTCTTTTGAATTTGGAATTGCAGATAATGAATTGTAGACTTGTATAAACTTTTTAAAGTCCGGAGTTTCCTCATGTACGACAAGGGAGTGTGACAGTTAATTTTATGTGTCAACTTGGCTGGGCCATGGTGCCCAGATGTTTGGTTAAACATTATTCTGGATGTTTCTATGACAGTGTTTCTGGATGAGATTTACATTTAAGTCATTGGACTTTAAGTAAAGCAGAATGCCCTTCATAATGTGGGTGGGCCTCATATAATCAGTTGATGGCCTGAATAGAACAAAAAGCTGACCTCCCCCAAGCAAGAGGGAACTCTGCAGTAGACAACCTTTGGATTGAACAGTAACACTGGCTTTTCATGTCTCCAGCACGAATGCCTGTGGGCTTGAAATGCAACTCCTTAAATCTCTAGCCTGCCAGTCTTCTCCATCAGACTTTGGACTCACCAAGCCTCTATAATCAGTTGTGCCAATTCCTTAAAATAAACCCTTTTATAGACACACACACACACACACACACACACACACACACACCCTATTGGTTCTTTTTCTCTGAGAAACCCTAATACAGGGGGTATAATAGCATTTATTTCATAAAGTTTTTGAGATGATTAAAGGAGTACGTAAAGTGTCAAACAGTGTGTATTCAAGAAATTACAGCTATCATAAATATACTCTTTAGATTGATGTTAAGTCTACATTATTTTATATGGTTTTGTTTTTCCTTATGTAAGCATTGTGAACTACCCAACATCAAGAATTACATTATGACAAATACATGGTGGTAGCTTTCGACTGCATCAACTTAGTTAAGCTGGAATTATGTTTTCCAGGATTCCTTTCCCTGGTCCTAGGCTGATGTTGACCATAAGAGAAATTTGTGCAGTAGGCTGTGAAGCTGGCGGGCACCTGGCACTGTGGTAACTCATGCACAGTTGCTGATATGTTAGGTCACTATGTTCGTGTGGGGCACCACCAGAACCCACAGCAATTCCATCTTCTGCCTCTTGGCAGATGTCCTCTTTTGGACTCTTGGGTCATATACAGATCCATGGTGAAGGGCAACAGCTTCTCCTGCAGATCATCCATGAAAGTGGTTGGAGGTAGATGTGGTGAAAGACAGGTGAAAATAGGGTTCTTGTTTGTCCTTGTGAGTGCTCTCATCTACATCCAGGTTTCCTTCACAACCGCTGATTTAGCTGACACACAGTGACTTCAGGCTTAGCGTCAGATGCAGACACAACGACATTGCACTGATTTCTCTACCAGTGCCACTGTGTAAGGCCTAATTTCCAAAATAAATCCCATATTCTATATCACCCAGAGTAGCTCTGTTTCCCTGAATAAAACCTGATACATAGAGGAACTGGTACCAGAAGTTCCAGAGGAATATAACCTTATGAATGGGTACTCTAACTGGTTGTGAGTTAACTAGAATTGGTTCTATGCTTTGATTAAATTTAAAGGCCAGTGGTAAAGGGGACACTGGTAATCCATGGTATGCAAAGGTAAAAGAGTTACTTAAATTATTACTTATATAATCAAGTGCCTGTACAGCATATGGTTTTGAGTGACCAAATAATTAATGACATAGAATAGTTTAGTGAATGAAGAGTATAATGCAGCTTTTAGGTACAATGGAGAACTTTGAAAATAAAAATAAGAGGTCAGAGTTTTCAATTATGAGCTCAAAGTCTAGATTAGGGGCCTGAAATCTACCATGACTACCCTAAAAGAAACCCTTATCTCCACTGGCTGCAAGGCTGAGTTTTCTGATAATCAAATCCTAAGTCTAGTTCCATGGATGACTGAAATACACCACAGCCTGAATTCCCAACCTTGCAGGGTCTTTTCATCCCTACAAATTGAAATGGGGACATGTGAACAGACAGACTCCAATGAAGCTGGAGCCTTGAACCCTTAAATTCTGTAATGCCTCCTTTGCCAGTAGAAGCAGTCCTTCTACTGTTTGGGAAGGTAAACCTCCTTTGCCTGAAAGGTGGCCTCACCTGAGAGGGTTGCCTTGCAAGGAATAGGTGACCCCCTTCACGATTTACCTTACTATCACCCATTGCTTCTATATCTGTAGCCAGACTGAAGTCTAATAAGCTCTAGGAAATGAGGTACAAAACAAGACCTGTGAGGAGGCAGAATGAACTAAAATAATTATGATTTTGCCAATTTTACACAGAGAGTATGTGTGAGAATAGATCCTAAGGGTGTTAGATTACAGCAGAAAGAATAAAACGTTGGATTAAGCCACATTTACCAATATGGGCTCACAAAGCAGATATTCTAGATCCAATGAATTAGCTTGAGTATTTTGGTTTGCTTGGTCGGTTGAACAAAATCTGGATTCAAAGGTGACCTGAACACTGAAATGTAAGAAGCTCCTTGTTATAGAGTACAGCAGGGTTTCTCAACCTTGGCACTACTGACACCATTGGCTGGGAAATTCTTTGCTGTGCAGCGCTGTCCTGAGCATTGCACGATGTTTAACAGCATCCCTCTCCCCTAGACACTAGATGCCAATCGCATCCTTGAATGTGTCTGGATATTTTCAAGACAAATGTTCCGGGGAGGGGAGGAGGAAAAAAATCATCCCCACTTGAGAATCACTGGTGTCGAGGAAGTTATCAAAAGTTAGGGAGACTGGAAGACTAGGGTAGGTTTTTTAAATGTTAAAACCAATTCATCCATCCTTCAACTGTGTCCGTCAGGAGGGTCCAGAGGACATTCCCTTCACCAAGACTATGAGAAATATAGTCACAACAGTTGCCCCAGTATCCCTGAAGAGCTCTGTAGTGGTTATTCTCTGTTGGACTGAAATGACAGTGGGAATTGCTACCATGGAACAGGGCTTCCTGAAGTTAAAGAAAATGATACAATTCTCAACAGCAAGGGTGATGTACTGACATTAAATCTCCAAAGAAAATGCAGTCGTCATTACTGGAATGGCAGTAGAGTTGAAGTAGTAATCAGTAGAGTATGATTTACAGAGATCTTTGGGGCTTGATAATTTTATCACTGTCACCCTAGAACTGAAATAGATGGGCAGTCTACTAAAGTCTTATTTGATTTGCAGAAATAGAAAAGCTCTAGGTCTTGTGAATAGCAGTCTTGAATCATTGTAAAACAGTGTCATGACCCTTTAACCAATTCTCAAACCTGAATCAGTTCACAGACTCAGAGCTCTTGGATGAAGGAAGGAGCTGTAGGTTCCTTTGAAGGAAACTTTTATACATTCACATATACTACCTCCTGGCCTTCCCCTAAGAAGGACCTGTGAAGAGCAGGCAGGGTACCCATGCAATGGGGAAGGGGAAATTCAGACACTTTCAGGATTACTAGACACTTGCTGAAATGACAAATTCCTGGAGACCCCAAATACCACTGTGGTCCACCAACCAGAGAGGTTAATGTAGGTCAGGTCATCAAAGGAGTTTTAGCTTGAGTTGTCTCACAGTGGACCCAGGGTGTCCATAATCCTACCCTGTGGTTGTCTCCCTGGTTCTGAGATGCATAACTGGAAGAGACATATTGAGCAGTTAACTGGCAAAATCTCTACATTGGTTCCCTAACCAGTGAAGTAAGGGCTATTATGATAGGAAAGTCCAAGTAGCATTTGGCGAAGCATAGTGAGTACAGGAAGAGTAGAATAAATGCTGGATTTTTTGGTTTATCTTCTTTTCAGAAAGAGTTGTTTCTATAACATCTTCCAAAGGTAACCAAAGAATTTTTTCTTTATGTAATATCATTCTGAAGTCACAGACTTTTAATATACTTGGTATGTTGCAATTTACTGCAGATATTCTTTTTGATGCTCAAACTGTCACTACATGGGTCAGTGGGAGCTTCCTCAAGTTGGCTCTTGGGTCCTTTTAATCTTGATCCCTTCCTAGCCTTTTGCTACCACAGGGTGTTTTCCAGGCTCATCTTGTACTTTCCTATCCCCGATCTGTAATCAGTCATTCATCTAAGGAGTCCTGGTTTGTTTTAGGATACCTCATTGCATCTGAATACTGGTCACTGTATCTAGGACCTTTTAGTGGACAAAGCTAGGAAATATATATTTTAAAGAGTAAAACACATCATAAGTTCATATACTAATATTTCCAATTTCAATTTAGAATTATAAGTTTTATTTAATTTCTTTGAGTTTTTTCTCCTTATGATGAAAATCTTGGTTCTTAAAGACATTTATATAATTACTCATTTGCTTTATCCTATAATTGTAAGTTTCACAGTAATAATACCAATGTTATTGCTAACAAAGACTACTGAACACATTTTATAATTTTTTTGCATTTCCTTTTATGCTTAGGATTAATCTCACTAGGGTATACAGCCTAATTACTCTATTAAATGTCACATGAAATAACTCACCTGCGTAGTTAAGCCATCAACTTCCTACAGAATTGTTGATTTATTTAATTTTACATTCAATTTTTAGGTACTGTTTTTAAATTTTGATTTAATTAAAAATAATTATATAGGGACTTCCCTGGTGCCACAGTGGTTAAGAATCTGCCTGCTGATGTAGGGGACATGAGTTCGATCCCTGGTCCAGGAAGATCCCACATACTGCAGAGCAACTAAGCCTGTGCACCACAACTACTGAGCCTGCGCTCTAGAGCCCACGAGCCACAACTACTGAGCCCACGTGCCGTAAGTACTGAAGCCCACGCGCCCTAGAGCCTGCGTGCTGCAACTACTGAAGCCTGCACACCTGGAGCCTGTGCTCCGCAACAAGAGAAGCCACGGCAATGAGAAGCCCACGTACTGCAACAAAGAATAGCCCTGACTCGCCACAACTAGAGAAAGCCCGTGCACAGCAACAAAGACCCAATGCAGCCAAAAACAAATAAAAAAGAAAAAACATTATATAAACATTTATATAGTTTCAAAGTCAAGCCTACAAATCTATAAAACAAGGTTCATTTAAAGAAGTCTAGTCTTCATCCTTATCCTCTTCTCTCCCCTCATGGAAAACCATTTAAATTATTTTTTGTCTTCTCTTTTTAAAAAAAGCAGAATGTGCATCTGTCTGTCTGAACGTAGTGTATATATAGCATGTTTGTATATATATGTACACACACAAACTCAAATGCCCTCCCTGCCAATGGTAGAATACTATACACACTATATAATACTATTTTTTTTCACTTAATATGTTTTGGATACTCTTCCATGTGCTAGTATTTTGACTGGCATTACAATGACTCTACATATAGTCAGGGTGGGGAGTGTTAACAAATTTATAATACTTAGTATTCTGATCAATTAACATGATCTCTACTTACTTAGGCTTTCTTTAATTAGTTTTATTTTTACTATTTATTTTATTTTTTAAAATTAAAAAAAGTTTTTAAAAAATTACTTTTAATATCATAGTTTTCATGTAGAAGTCTTATACCTCATTTGTTAAATTTATTCCTGGGTATTTGATATATTTTGATGCATTGTAAATTTTACTATTTTTAAAGTTTTATTTTGAAATGTTTGTTGCTGGTATGTATGTAGAAACACAATTGTTTTTTGTATGTTCACCTAATACTCTGTTTATGAATTATTTTGGATTTTCTACATATACAGTTATGCTGTCTGTGAAGAATGACTGTTTACTTCCTTCCTTTCCAGTTTATATACCTTTTATTTCTTTTTCTTGCCATAGTGCACTGATTAGGACTTCTGGTACAAATGCTAACAGAAGTGGTAACAGTGGTCTTCTTTGTCATCTTCCCAATCTTCAAAGGAAAGTTATTAACACTTTATTTTATTTTATTTTGCTGTTAGGAATAATGTTTAGAATAGATGCCTTTATAAAATTAAGGAAATTCTATTCCTAGTTTGCTAAGAGATATATTGAAAATCATAAATGGATAGATATTAAATTTTCTCAAATAGTTTTTCTGTATCTATTGAGAAGGCCTTATGATTTTTCTCTTTTAATTAATTAATAAGTTAATGTGGTAAATTACAACAATTTATTTTCTAATACTTTAATAGTTTTGCATTCCTGGGATAAAGTCAAACTGGTAATAATTTTTTTGTTAGTTATTTAATGTTCTTAGTAGATGCTTTCTATAATTCATGTAACTTTTTTAGTCGTGGTAGAGGGCAGATCCAAATTTCCTACTTCACCATTAAATGGAAGCAAAATTTTTTCTTTTCTCTTTAATTCATTCTAAATACATTTTCATTCCAGCATTCCACCAAAACTGTTCTTACCATAATTAACAAGACCACCACAGAGTGCCAAACTGAAAGGTTCATTAGAAACTTCATTCTTAAAAGGCACACACAGGGCCTCCCTGGTGGCGCAAGTGGTTAAGAGTCCGCCTGCCGATGCAGGGGATACGGGTTCGTGCCCCAGTCTGGGAGGATCCCATATGCCGCGGAGCGGCTGGGCCCATGAGCCATGGCCGCTGGGCCTGCGCATCCGGAGCCTGTGCTCCGCAACGGGAGAGGCCACAACAGTGAGAGGCCCACATACCGCAAAAAGAAAAAAAAAAAAAAGGCACACACAAAATCTTATGTGCACCAGGACCCAGGGCAAAAGCAGTAATTTGATAGGAGCCTGGGCCAGACTTACCTGTTAGTCTTGGAGAGTCTCCTGGAGAGGTAGGGATGGCTGTGACTCATCCTGGGGACATAGACACTGGTGGCAGCCATATGTAGAAGCTATATACTGTGTGGACACTGATGCTTGTGGCTGCCGTCTCCAGATCCTCCCTCTAGCTCATTAGTGCCAAGACCTGGTACCACCAAACAGCCTGTAGGCACCAATGTTGGGACGCCTCAGGCCAAACAAATAACTGGGTGGAGACACAGCCCATCCATCAGCAGACAGGCTGCCTAAAGACTTCCTGAGGCCACAGTTGCGCCTAGACATGGCTCTGCCCGCCAAAGGACCAAGACTCAGCTCCATCCACCACTGAGCAGGCACTGGCCATGCCCTCCAGGAAGCCTGCACAAGCCTCTAAACTGGCGTCACCCAGAGGGGGTAGATGCCAGATGCAAGAAAACCATGATCCTGCAGCCTTCACACCCAACCCATGCACAGCAGGCCAAGGCAAGCTTCAGAACACCACAATCCCCCATAACCAACTATGTCAGGAACCAGCCCCTGCTCACCAGCAATCTGACACCAGCTCTGGGATCCTTGGGCCCTGCAGCCAGACTCCAGGACCTGGCTCTGCCTGCCACTGGTACAGCATTAACCCCAGGACCTGGCATCACCAATCAGTGGGCAAGCAACAGCCTGGAGTCTTCTAGACACTGATTCTGCCCACCAGTGAGCCAGCACTAGCCCAGAGCCCACTAGGGTTCTGCAGCGAGCTGCTTTGTGACCAGGTCTCACTAACCAGTATCCAGCAGCATCTGCACAAGGTGGGCCTGGCAACCAACCAGGCTAGGGGACAACAAGCCTACCAGACTGTCCACATGGTCAGCCTGCCACAGCAGAAGGACACACACAGACCTCTTAGGGGGAACCCATAGAATGTATAGCTTGGGCAACAAGAGGGGAGTATGCTGCTGGGACACACAGGACATTTCCTACCAAAGGCCACTTCTCCAAGATTAAGAAGCATAACTAACCTACCACATACATAAAAATACAAATAATATGAATAGCAACTTAGGCAAACTGAGGCAGCAGAGGAATATGTTCCAGACGAAGGAAGAGATAAAATTCTGGAAGAAGAAATAAGTAAAGTGGAGATAGGCAATTTACCCGAGAAAGAGTTCAAAGTAATGATCATAAAGATGATCAAAGAACTTGGGAGAAAAATGGATGCACAGAGCAAGAAGTTAGTAGTTTGTAAAAAAGAGTTAGAAAATATGAGGAATAAACAACCAGAGATGAAGACTACAACAACTGAAATGAAAAATACACTAGAAAGAATCAACAGGAGACTAAATGATGAAGAGCAACAGATCAGTGAGCTAGAAGACAGAGTAGTGGAAATCACTGCCACTGAACAGAAAAAGAAAAAAGAATGAAAACAAATGAGGACAGTTTAAGAGACCTCTGGGACAACGTCAAGTGCACTAATATTAGCATTTCAGGGGTCCCAAGAAGAAGAATAGTGAGAGAAAAGGCCTGAGAAAATATCAGAAGTCATAATAGATGAAAATTTCCCTAACCTGGGAAAGGAAACAGTCCCCCAAGTCCAGGAAGTGCAGAGAGTCCCAAAAAGGAACATACCAAGAACATTGTAATTAAAATGACAAGAATTAAAGATAAAGAGAGAATATTAAAAGCAGCAAGGGAAAAGAAACAAATAACATACAAGGGAATGCCCATAAGGCTATCAGCTGATTTTTCAGCAGAAACTCTGCAGGTGAGTAGGGCGTGGCACTATATATTTAAAGTGATGAAAGGAAAAAGCCTACAACCAAGAATACCCAACAAGGCTCGCCTTCAGATTTGACAGAGAAATCAAAGGCTTTACGGACAAACAAAAGATAAACTTCAGCACCACCAAACCAGCTTTCCAACAAAAATGTTAAAGGAACTTCTCTAGGAGAAAAAGAAAAGGCCATAACTAGAAACAAGAAAATTACTGAATGGAAAACTCACCAGTAAAGGCAAACATACAGTAAAGGTAGGAAATCATCCACACACAAAGCTAATAGGAAGGTTAAAAGACAAAACTAGTAAAATTATCTATATCCACAATAAGTAGTTAAGAGATACTCGAAAAAATTAGATGTAAAATATGACATCAAAAACAGTAATCATGGGGGCTTCCCTGGTGGTGCGGTGGTTGAGAGTCCACCTGCCGATGCAGGGGACACGGGTTCGTGCCCCGGTCCGGAAAGATCCCACATGCTGCGGAGCGGCTGGGCCCGTGAGTCATGGCCGCTGAGCCTGCACATCCGGAGCCTCTGTTCCAGAACGGGAGAGGCCACAACAGTGAGAGGCCCATGTAACAACAACAACAACAAAAATAGTAATCATGAAGGGAAGACAGTACAAATACAGGGTTTTAAAATGTATTTGAAATTGAGATGGGCAATGTAAAACAATGTAAAACTGCTTTATATATAAAGCAGTACCTATACTGCTTTAGAAAAACCTCATGGTAACTGCAAAAAAAAATCTGTAACAGATATATACACAAAAAAGAAAAAGGAATCCAAACATAACACTAAAGATAGTAATAAAGTCACAAGAGAACAAAAGAAGGGAAAGAAAAGGCCTATAAAAACAAGCCCCAAACAATGAACAAAATGGCAATAAGAACATACATAATAATTACCTTAAATGTGAATGGACTAAATGTTCCAACCAAAAGACACACAGTGGCTGACTGAATACAAAAAAAGACCTGTATATATGCTGCCTACAAGAGTCTCACTTCAGATCTAGAGACACGCACAAACTGAAAGTGAGGGGATGGAAAAAGGTATTCCATGCAAATGGAAATCAAAAGAAACCCAGAGTAGCAATACTTATATCAGATAAAATAGGCTTTAAAATAAAGACTATTGGAAGAGACAAAGGACAATACATAATGATCAAAGGATAAAATCAAGAAAATGATACAACAACTGTAAATATATATGTACCCAACATAGGAGCACCTAAATACATAAGGCAAATATTAATGGACATAAAAGGAGAAATTGACAGTAATACAGTAATAGTGGGGGGCTTTGATACACCACTTACATCAATGGACAGATCATCCAGACACAAAATCACTAAGGAAATCCTTGCCTTAAAAGACACATCAGACCAAACGAACTTAATTGATATATATAGAGTATTCCACCTGAAAGCAGCAAAATACATTCTTTTCAAATGCAAATGGAACATTCTCCAGGACAGATCACATGCTAGACCAGAAAACAAGCCTCGATAAATTTAAGAAAATTGAAATCATATCAAGCATCTTTTCTGACCACAAAGCTATGAGACTAGAAATCAACTAACTACAAGGAAAAAACTAAAAAACACAAACATGTGCAGGCTAAACAATATGCTATTAAACAAGCAATGGATCATTGAAGAAATCAGAGAGGAAATAAAAAGAGACAAATGAAAATGAAAACACAACAATCCAAAACTTATGGGACACAGCAAAACAAGGTCTAAGAGGGAAGTTTATAGTGATACAGGCTTACCTGACATTTTTCCAAAGAGGAAATGCAGATGGCCAACAGGCATATGAAAAGATGTTCAACATCACTAATCATCAGGGAAATGCAGATAAAAACTACAATGAAATATCACCTCATACATGTCAGAATGACTACTATCAAAAACAACATAAATAACAAATGGTGGCAAGGATGTGGAGAAAAGGGAACCCTCATACATTGCTGGTGGGAATGTAAATTGGTGCATTCCCTGTGGAAAACAGTATGGAGATTTCTCAAAAGCTAAAAATAGAACTACCATGGGACCTGGCAATTCCACCCTTGGGTATATACATGAAAAAAAAACCACCACTAATTCGAAAAGATACATGCACTCCAACGTTCATAGCAGCATTATTTACAATTGCCAAGACATGGAAGCAACCTAAGTGTCTATCAATAGATGAATGGATAAAAAAAGATGTGGAGTATATACACAATGGAATACTACTCAGCCATAAAAAAGAAACTAGTGAATATAACAAAAAAGAAGCAGGCTCACAGATATAGAAAACAAACTAGTGGTAACCAGTGGGGAGAGGGAAGTGGGGGAGGGTCAGTATAGGGGTAGTGGATTAAGAGTTGCAAACTATTAGGTATAAAATAAGCAAAGGATATATTGTACAACACAGGGAAAATAGCTAATATTTTATAATAACTATTATATAAATTAAATAAAACCTATAAATATTGTGAATCACTATATTGTACACCTGTAACATATAATATTGTACAGCAAATATTCTTCAATTAAAAAAATAATAAAATGCAAAAAAAACCCCCCACAAACCTCAACGGTTAGGACTATATTGTCTTCACATGAGCTGCCTAAATTTGAAACCAGGATCTGTCACTTCGTTAGCTATGTGACCTTGAACAAGTTCCTTAACCTCTCTCAGCCTCAGTTTATCTGTAAAATGTAAACATCACCTATTTTTATCACTTACTCTTTTTGATTTTTTTTTTTAACCATTCTGTCTTGATTCTTGTTGTCTCGATATTTTTTCTCAGTCTCAGTAGAATTTTCGTCTCTCCAAACTAATTTTCAGAACTTAGTCCTCGGATCGCTTAATTTCCCTATCCAGACTTCGTTTCTATACCTTCTCATTCCATGACTTTAAAAATCATGTGTATGTTAATGATTTCCAAATATACAGCTCCTGTTGCAATATTTTTCCTGAACTCCAAACTTATGTATCCAACTAACAAGTTGATACTCTGACTTAAATGTCTTTTATGTGGCTCATACTTAACACGGCCCAAAGCAAACTTTTTTAAAAAATGATTTTCAGTCCTTCAAAACTTAATCCAAGTTACCATCATTTTTTACTTGGATTATTACTGTACTGGTTTGCTTTCTCTCTTCTTCTAACCTTGACCCTGTCCAGTCTATTTGTCACACAGCAGTCAAAATGACCTGTTGAACAGTTAAGCCCTTCATAGCTTTGCTAAAAGCCCTTCATAGCTTCCCATTTCATTCGTCATAAATGTTCAAGTTCTTTCTGCATGGGTCAGCAAATTCTTAAAGGGCCAGAGGACAAATATTTTAGGCTTTGCAGGCCAAACAGATTTTGTTGCGACTACAGAACATTACTATATCTATATGCAAATAGTATTAAGATTCTAAACTGCTATATCCAACAAAAATCATTGTATTTTTTGAAGTATGCATAAAATTTATAAAACAAACAGTATTAGTTTGGTTTATAATGCTTAATATTTTTCATAGTAGTTTAATAAATATTTGCTGAATAAAATATATAAGTACACGGCCCAGATTTATACATTTTTACAAAAAGATTATGGCAAAAACATTAAACTAAAAGTTAAATAATTTCTTCTGTAAAACGTATCAAACAATTAATAGTGGACTTACTTTAGACTACTGATTCTAATTTCCGCACTCTCAGTGAGTTTCTTCATTTCCTCTTTCCACCTACAGGCTGCCTTCTGCTGAGTTGCTAAGAGATGCCTCAGTTCAACCGTGGAATTTCGATTACTGTCTTCCATCTCTCTTAACTGAACTTCAAACCCATGTTCCTTTATTGAAAATTCATGCTCCATCGTACTGATCTAAGGAATAAAATGAACACAGTATTTTTTCTTTTCTGTTTTTCTAGGAGATATAATGATCAATGATATATACAAAAGGAATCATTTTTTGTGTTTGCAGCATAGAAATATTTGGATGAGAAACCTATATAAAAATTAAGTTTATAATTTGTCTCCATCACAGATGAAGACATCCTATTTTATAACATAAATTTAATGAAACCAGAATTATGATGGACTACAAATTTTTCACCACTTTCCCCAACACCTTAAATGCCAGTAGGAAAAAAGTATACTATCTGAAATAAAGCTGCACTCATCATCTACTTTTACTTTTGTTGCCAGAATCCATAGAAGATATTCATGCTCTCAGTAACTGAGAGTTGGGTTTAAATGGAAGCCATTTATGTTTTTAAAACACAAGAAGTGTTCATTGGTTTATTATAAAGGATACAACTCCCGCACAGTCAAATAGAAGAGACACACTGAGCAAGGTATGGATGTAGGGGGAGTGCTGAGCTTCCAAGCCCTCTCCAAGTATGCCATCCTCCCAGCACTCTGATGTGCTCATGAGAAGCTCATCTTAGAAGCTCCTCAAGTCACTTTTGATTTACATACTAAAGTTCAGATTGTCTTTCAAAGGGCAGGAATTCCTTTACCACTTCAGTTACAGTATAAATGAACAATGTATTTTGTTTTTCAGGAAAAGACTAGTGATTTTCAGAAACTCATATGGAAATGTCTTCAGTTATTTCTAGGTTATTTATGTCATTATAGTAAAAATACCTTAATGCAGAATGAACATACAAATAAATGCTCTTTGGATACCCTAAAAGCTTTCTCAGCTAGGTTCAGGGAGAGAATTAACCCTAATGTCCTAAAGTACCCAGTGTATTTAGTGAACTGTCTGCTTACGTATGCAGCTAGAATGAAACTACCTATTACCATACTTCAGGCAATTGAGGAAATAGTTAAATAGTTACAAGAACAATTTCTTTGGTGCACTCTCAGGCCATTTTATCTTGCTACACTAAAGAAATATTATAAAGAATATCTATCTTGTGATATTCTAATGTGATTTAAAAATGGTGACAGCTGGAATGACTTCTAGTGATTGATTAAATATGACTGTTTTTAAACTCAAAAAAGAATGAATAAGGAACTCGATTTTACCAATTCCAAAACACCAAAGAAAACTCAACAACAGCTAAACCCACGGCTCATGGGGGAAAACTGCAAACATCCTGTCCTCACTACCCCTGCTAAATTCAACATCTTCTTAAAACTCTTAAACTTGTTTTCTCAAATGGTACACAAGTAGAAATTGGACGTTATAAACACTGGCACTGGAAAAAACAACTTTGGATTTATTAATTGTGTATTACATTACTGCTGTGCAAGCCTCCTGAGGCTCCGTGACTCCTGCTCGATTTAAACAATTTTTGAATTACCGAATTCTACAAATTTAGAATTGAATATCCCTCCCTGCCTCAATCTCCACTTTCTCTGGAGAAGCCATGGTTCTGACATCTTAAGTGGAAGTATTTAATTCTGTCTCTGTCTCTCTCACACATGTATTAAAAACTGATCTATGCGTCTATATAGCTTTAGCACTCTTCCTGCCTACTTAACTCCCCTTTCCACTTGGAAAATCTATTTGCAGTTTGATAAGCCTTTTTCTACGGTCCTTCATGATAACCTGTCTCTAATTCTACAAGCTTGTATTATGCCTCTATTCCCTTCTCTTTCTTTGTTTCTGCCACAGTGCCTTCTCATTCTTGGGTCTTTTCACATGTTGTTCCCTTTTCCTGGAATAATCTTTCCCCTCCTGCTTATCTTAGTTATCTCTAGTCAACTTTTAGAATTCAGCTCAATTATTGATCCTACAGGGAAATTCTCATACCATCTATCGAGAAAAAGCTCTCATAGTGCCCTACGCTTTTCCTAAAGGGTATTTATTAGTTTGCAAAGATACATTTAAAGTTTTCCCACCTCCATGCAAATAAGTTTTTAAGGATGGGGACCATGTCTTTTTTGTTTACTATTACATTTTCAGCACCTGAATCATAGTAAGGATGTCAAAACATATCTGTAGACTGAATAAATGATAGCTTTCTGGTATCAAAATTTAGTCTTCAAACAAACCCCAGATCCTTCAGCTGATGCAATTCCGATTGTTAAACTGGACAGGTCTACACTGATGTTGGAAGGATAAGGACCAAAACAACCATGTCTTCTATAACAACAAAAGTCCTACTAATGATTCAATTCAGAATGTTGGGTTGGAAAAAAGGATTTATGGTCTCCTTCCCTTCCCCTTTTGTGTCCTTCCTCTGCAGAAAACTACTCAAAAGTAGATAAGGTTGCTAAAAACTATCCATTTCCTAATTTTATATTTTTATGAGGGGTATTCAGACCACAGAGATATGGAGATCCTTTTCAGAAAGAAGGGAGGAGGAGTTAGGAAAAGAGAAAGCTGGGGTGGAAAGGACAGCAGTGGCTTTAAGATCAAATGAAAACTTCATATAATAAGTTGTTAAGGTTCTCAGCCAACTGACCTCTCAACATCCAACTGTCTTGATCTTTTTGGCTCCTTTCAGTTTATCTATGAAAGATCACACTCTTTTTCAAGGGGGAGAAAAGCCGCAAAGTGTAGCACTAGATTCCTATGTTGTCAAAGAAGGAATTGGCTACAAAGGAGCAATTTATCTGACAGCCCTCCTCCATAAAATAGAATTACAGCTATCTAGTTAGTTCAGAACTTTTGTCCCTTATTTACCAATGATTCTTCTCTTAAGCTAGATGCAGACTTGGCACAAAGGGAGCATTTTTGGTAGATAAGCTTTCGGTCACCTATTTGTTTTCCAAGAAACATCAGTTACTATCCTGAATGGTTAAAGATAGAACAGGTGCAGTATCAAGTGGGGAAATTCATCATTAATAGTTTTTAGTTATTAATCCATATGAAATTTAAAATATAAGATGAAGATTTAACATTTTTTCACCGACGTACATTGACTTTTTAAAAAATTATGTAAATGGGGCCTCCCTGGTGGCGCAAGTGGTTGAGAGTCCGCCTGCCGATGCAGGGGATACGGGTTCGTGCCCCGGTCTGGGAGGATCCCATATGCCGCGGAGCGGCTGGGCCCGTGAGCCATGGCCGCTGAGCCTGCGCGTCCGGAGCCTGCGCGTCCGGAGCCTGTGCTCCGCAACGGGGGAGGCCACAACAGTGAGAGGCCCGCATACCGCAAAAAAAAAAAAAAAAAATTATGTAAATGTTTCAGTGTGGAAACTCTCAAGCATACACAAAATAGAAAGACTATTACAATGAATCTCTATATGCTTATCACCCAGCTTCCATAATCATCAAACCCATAGCCGCTCTTGTTCTATCTATAATCCTACCCACTTTTCTCTGCCAAGATTTCTCTCTCTCTTACAATGAAGTACATGAATCTTAAGGATACAACTTTTACATGTATACTGACATACCAGAGTCACCACCCATATTTAGGTACCACAGGAGGCTCTCTCACATGCTCTTCTAATCAATATTCACCCACCTAAAATGTAACCATTATTCTGATCCCATCCTTATAGGTAATTATGCCCATTCTTCACTTTCATATAATGAAATTAATAGACTATAAGCTTTTTTATGTCTGGCTTCTTTGTCCAACATTATGTCTGTGAGACTCACCCACCATTGCTTATAGACATAGTTCATTTTTTTCTTCTATTCCCATACATGAACATACCACAGTTGATTTATATCTCATGTTGATGGACATTTGAGTTATTTTCAGTGCTTTGATATGATTAAAACTTCTATGGATATTCTTATACACATGTTTTGATGAACACAAGCACTCATACCTGTTGGGTATGTAGCCATTATTATTATTTGGCATAGTATGCATGTATGTCCAACTTTAAAAGATACTGCCAAATGGTGGTTGTATCAATTTACACTCCCCAAAATAACATGAAAGTACCAGTTGTTTTACAACTTTGTCAACACTTGATATTGTCAGTTTTAAAATTTTAGCCATTCTGGTAGCTATGCAGTAGTACCTCATTATAGGTTTAATTATATTTCCCTGACAGATAATGAAGTTGAACATTTTTTCATATATTCTCTTTTATAAAGCGTCTATTTAATTCTTTTGCCCATTTTTGGAAATGGGGTGTCTGTTTTCTCCTGATTGCTAAACGTTTTTTCCTTATTAATTATTTCCTTATTAATTGGTGAAAGTTTTTATATTCTAGAAATGAATCCTTTTTTTTTTTTGGTTGTATGTATTATAAATTCTTTCTTCCACTTTTCACTCTCTCAATGGTGTCTCGTTTGGATGACTTAAAAATCTTAATTTTAATGAAATCCAATTCATCTATCTTTTCATTATAATCAGTTCTCTTTGTGTTGTTTAAGAAATTCTTTCTTAAGGTCATGAAGATTTTCTCCTTAAGTTCCATCATTTAATATTTCACATTTAGGTCTACAAGACAGCTCAAATTAATTTAAATGTATGGTGTGATATAGGGGTCAAGGTTTATTTTTAAAATATGGACCCAGTTGATCTATTATTATTGTAGCATGATTTACTGTAAAGATCTAGCAGTATTTGTCATAAAGATAATTCTTTCCCTATTGAACTTCCGTGATGCCTTTGTTATAAATGAGGTGATTATGAAAAGTGGGTTTGTTCCTGGACTTTATTTTGTTCCATTGATCAGGTCAATTATTCTTATACAGATTACACACTATCTTTATTACTATACCTTTATATCAAGTCTTGATGTCTGGTAGTATGACTTTGCCCCTTTGTTTTTCAAAGATTTCTCATAGTCTAAAGCACAAAGCACAAGCTTCTTTGCATATGTAATGGTCTCTTTTTCAGAGTTCAAGCTTTTATAAATAACCACAGTGTTTGATACTTGCAAAAGGAGTCATTCAATAAATATACACTGATATGAATTAGGTTGGAATGTGAGTTCTTATGAGAGCTCATAATAACAAGAAAAAAGTGAAACACTACTGTTACCACCCCATATCCTTACTACGAAACTGGAAAATATAGAGCTTTATCATAAAGAGTTAATGCCACTTTTTTACAAAAGTCACATGGAATGGGGAAAGGCAAGCAACACGTTGATGGTGACACCTGTGCTTGAAACTCCCTCAAACAGGTTATCATGTTCCTATTGCCAAACCATGTAAGCATTAGAGTAAAGAAGGGGGGAAGGAGAGAGAAAATAATAGGGAATTTCCTTCCAGAGGAGATTTCTGTCCCTTGCTTTCTTCCTGTCATGGAATTTTTAGACTACCTATGAGGAGTTCTCAGAGCATACTGACATATCATCCGCTATACAGCTAGTTTTAAGAGTTCTATTTTCAAGAGGCTATTATGGAGGGAAAAGAGAGGACGGCAGTCCGTAAAGTTATCTAATCTATAGCTTTGCTAGCACTGCTTAAATTGCTTTGGCAGGAATATCAGTGCATTTCATGGTTGGAAAAGAACTTTTTTGTTTGTGAATAGTGAAAGCAATCATTTTCAAGTATGCTTGCCAAGTTCTACAATAAAGAAAAGACTGGCTAACACTCTGCATTATGATTTAGTGCTATCTGATGAGAAGGCAAAAAAAAAAAAAAAGACCTTAAAAATGTTTTACTAGGTCTCTGTGAATATTCTCTATATTTTGATTTTCACAAGTACACATTTAATTATACTAGTTTTGAAAGCACCTTTAATTTGGCTTTTTTTTGAGCCTCGAGAGCAATCTTTCTTAAATCCTCAGTCTGTTTCTGTAACTGTTCATTTTCCTGCTGAAGTTTCAGCCTTTGTTCACTGACAAATCCACAGTTCTCTCTCTCAGACTCCAATACATTTTGAAGTTTCTGAATCATTTCTTGGCAACGTGATATCTCTTCTGAGGAACTGAATAAAAAAAACAAAACAAAAGGAACCTTTAAACTTAATGATCTGTAATAGAAGTCAAGAAGTCTGTCTATATTTTATACTGTAGACCTGTTTTCTTTGTTCTGAGCCATTTCTCCTCACTATAGACTTAAACAATGTGGTTTCACAATGTTACGTTACACCAGGTAAATACGTTCAACTTAAGCAATCTTAACTAACAATAGATAACCTGCACTGTTATCACTCACCTAGAAAGTCAATGTGAAACCTCTTTCAAATTTTTACTAACACTGAGAATCACTGTGTAAAGAGGACTTCAAGGGGACAAACTAAAGCTAATGGTGAGGAAGGTGGAGTAGGTAATAGTCAAAACTCCCTTCATTATCAATCAACTCTGTAGGAAGACATTAGCTGACTACAATAAATTATGAATTATAATAAGACCCAATTCATATTTTCCTGTTACATGTCTTAGAAACGGTTTTGATAAACTTCTAGTCGTATAAACTTCTTGTTTTATCACAGGTTAAATAGGTTATATTTCTTGAACTTTCTCAACAATGGATTATTGAGTGACACAACCTCCAGACATGTATCTTGTTTCAATATACTGCTAATTTTTATTCCTATCTTTCAAATGTCCATCTTTTCAATCCCAGATAATCAAATACTGTGAACATTCCCTGGTCAATAGGTGTCACAGGGAATATATAAGGTCCTTTACCCCTTAATACTTGTAGCCCCTTCTTTCCTATTTCAACCTTGGCTGATTCCTAATGAAATGATGGATCTAGGCAACGATCCTCAAAAAATGCTCAAGTCAGAAAGATGCTGAGATCAAAAACAACAACACATTATGTGCTTTCAAACAGGAGTCCAAAATATTAGCATTTATGAAGCATTCTTATAAAAAAGTGAAAGCTGAATCAGATCAAGCCTCTTGATTTAGTTATTAGTTTTTAGGAACTGCATGGGGCAGGAAATAAGGTAAATGACACCACATATATGCATATAGGTAGAGGAAACTCTACAATACTAACAACCCAGTTTTTCAGCAAATTATTTATAAGAAAAAAATAGAGAAAGGTGGAGATTCTTAGAGAAAATATATATATATCCATCCCCATATGTACACATACACACACACACACCACCTGTCCTTTGTCCATTCTTCTGTCAACAGACACTTAGGTTGTTTCCATATCTTGGTTATTGTCAATAATACTGACTGCAATGAACATGGGAGCGCAGATATCTCTCTGAAGCAATGATTTTGTTGCCTTTGGATCTATACCCAGAAATAGGATTGCTGGCTCATATGGTAGTTCTATTTTTAATTTTTTGAGGCACCTCCATACTGTTTTCCATAGTGGCTGTACTAATTTACATTTTCACCAACAGCGTAGAAGGGTTCTCCCTTCTCCACATTCTTGCCAACACCTGTTATCTTTTGTCTTTTTGACAACAGCCATCCTAACAGGTGTGAGGTAATACCTCACAGTGGGTTTGATTTGCATTTCCCTGATAATAAGTGACGATGAGTACCTTTTAATATATCTATTGGCTGTCTATGTCTTCTGGGAAAAATCTGTTCAGGTCTTTTGCCTAATTTATGTGTTTTTTTCTTTTTTCTTTTTTTTTTTTTTGCTATTGAGTTGTTAAGTTTCTTACATATTTTGGAAATTAACTCCATATCTGATGTATTATTGGCAAACATTTCTTCCTATGTCATAGGTTGTCTCTTCACTCTGTTGACTGTTTTCTTTGCTATGCAGAAAGTTCTTAGTTTGATGTAATTCCACTGGTCTATTTTTGCTTTCGTTACCTGTACTTGTGGGGTCATATTCAAAAAAACCGCTGCCAACACCAACGTCAAGAAGCTTTTTCCCTATGTTTTCTTCTGGTAATTTTATAGTTTCAGAACATACATTTAAGCCTTTAATCCATTATGACCTTATTTTTGTACATGGTGTGACATAAGGGTCCAATTTTCCTTCTTCATGTGGATATCCAGTTTTCCCAGCACCATTTATTGAACAGACTATCCTTTCTCCTTGTGTGTTCTTGGCACCCCTGTCAACGATCTATTGACTACAAATGTGTGTATTTATTTCTGCACTCTCTACTCTGTGCCATGACCTATACATCTCTTTTATGCCAGTATTGTACTGTTTTGATTACTAAAGCTTTGTAATATATTTTGAAATTAGGAAGTGTGATGCATCCAGTTTTTTGTTCTTGCTCCAGACTGCTTTGGCTATTCAGTCTTTTGAGGTTCATTATGAATTTTAGGACTTTTTTCTATTTCTGGGAAAACACCATTGGAAATTTGATAGGGATTTTATTGAATCTATAGATGGCTTTGTGTAGTATGGACATTTTAACATTATTACTTTGTTCAGTTTATAAACACATCTTTATATTTATTTGTGACTTTGTCAACTTAATTCCTCAATGTTTTTTAATTTTCAGTGTACAGGTTTTTCACTTCCTTGGTAATAAATTCATTCTAAGCATTTTATTCTTTTTGGTGGTATTGTAAATGGAATTGTTAATTTCTTTTTCATACAGTTTGTTGTTAGTAAATTCATGTATTTGTTCTAATGGCTTTGTGGTTGAGTCTCCAGTTTTCAATATATGGGATCTTGTCATCTGTAAACAAAGACAATTTTACTTCTCTTCCAATTTAGATACATTTTGTATTTTCTTCTTATCTAATTTCTCTAAGACATACAGTACTATGTTGAATAGAAGTGGCAAGAGTGGGCACTCCTGTCTTTTTTACGATCTTTTAAAAAAAACTTTCAGCTTTTCACCACTGGGTATGACATTAGTTGTGGGCTTGTTATATATGGCTTTTACTATGTTGAGGAACATTTCTTCTACATCTAATTTGTTGAGTTTTTATTATGAATTATATTTTGTGAAATGCTTTTTCTGTATCTATTGAAATGATCATATGAATTTTATCCCTCATTCTTTAATGTGGTGTTGTATCACATTTATTGATCTGTGTATATCAAAAGCATCCTTGCATCCTAGGTTTTAATCCCATTATGATCCTTTTAATACATTCTTGAATTTTTTTGTTTAAGATTTTTGCATTTATGTTCATCAGGGATATTAGCCTGTAATTTTATTTTCTTATAGTATCTTTGTCTTGCTTTGGTATCAGAGTAATGTTGGCCTCATAAAATGAGTTTGGAAATGTTCTTTTTCAATTTTATGAAAGAGTTTAAGAAGGATTGGCATTAAGTCTTCTTTAAATGTTTGGTAGAATTCATCAGTGAAGCCATCTGGTTCTGAATGTTTCAAAAATCCAAGGAGGTTTTTGATTACTGATTCAGTCTCCTTAAGAGTAACTGGTCTGTTCAGATTTTCTATTTCTTGTATGGTTGTATGTTTCTAGTAATTTATCCATTTCTTCATGGTTGTCCTACTTGTTGGCATATCATTGTTCATAGTAGTCTCCTATGGTCCTTTATATTTGTGTGGTATCAGTGGTAATGGGTTCTCATTTATTTCTGATTTTTATTTGTTGAGTTTTCTCTCTTTTTTTCCTAGTCTAGTTACAGGGTTGTCAATTTTGTTTATCTTTTTAAAACACCGAGCCTTAGTTTGGTTGATCTTTTCTATTTTTTAAAAACATTCTCTATTTGTGCTCTAATCTTTTTCATTTCCTTCCTTCTCCTAACTTTGGGCTTAGTTTTTTCTTCTTTTTCTAGTTCCTTAAGGTGTAAAGTTGGGTTGTTTATTTGAGATCTTTCTTTTCTTAATGTAGGGCATTTATCACTGTAAACTTTCCTTTAAGAACTGGTTTTGCTGCATCCCATAAGTTTGGTATATTTTGTTTCTCTTTTTGTTTGTCTCAAGATATTTATTGGTTTCCTGTTTGATTTCTTCTTTGACCCACTGGTCGCTCAGGAGTGTGATATTTAATTTCTACCTATTTGTTAATTTTTCAATTTTTCTCTTGTTACTGCATTTCAGTTTCATACCATTGTGATTGGAAAAGATACCTGATATAATTTCAATCTTCTTAAATTTGCTAAGACTTACATTGTGGCCTATCATATGATCTATTCTGGAGAATGTTCTGTGTGTGCTTGGGAAGAATGTGTACTGTGTTGCTGTTGTATAGAATGTTGTTAGGTCTATTTGTTCTTTAGCATTGCTCAAATGTGCTGTTTTCTTATTGATTTTCTGTCTGGATGATCTACCTATTGTTGAAAGTGAGGTATTGAGGTTCCTTAGTATCATTGTTTGCTCTCTATTTCTCCCTTCAGTTGTTAATATTTGCTTTATTATACTTAGGTGCTCTGATGTTGAGTGCATATAGTGTTATGATTGCTATTTTCTCTTGACAAATTAACACTTTTATCATTATAAAATGACCATCTTTGGTCTTGTGACAGTTTTTTACTTAAAGTCTACTTTGTCTGATATAAGACACCCTGCTATTTTTGGGTACCCATTTGCATGGACTATCTTTTGCCGCCCTGTAACTGTTAGTCTATGTGTTTCCTCATATTCAAAATCAGTCCCTGGTAGGAAGTGTATAGCTGGAACTTGATTTTTAATCCATTGAGCCTCTCTATGTATTTTGCTTGGAGAATTTAATCCACTTACATTAAAAGTCATTATTAATAGGTAAGGACATAACTATTGCCATATTGTTAATTGTTTTCTGTTTTGTAGTTCCTTGGTTCCTTTATTACTATTTTGTTGTCTTCTTGTTGATTTTTGTACTATGCTTTCATTCCCTTATCGTTTATGTACCTATTACACATTTTTTCTTTGTGGTTGGCATGAGGCTTACATAAAACATCTTAGTTAGTCTATTTTAACCTGGTAACAACTTAACTTGAATCACATAAAAATCTCTACAATTTTACTTCTCTGCCCTCTCACATTTTATGTTACTGATGTATAATTTACATCTTTTTATACTGTATATCCATTGACACATTATTGTACCTACTGTTATTCAAAAAGTTTTTTATCTTTTAACTTCTATACCAGACTTAAAAGTGATTATGTACCACCATTACAGTGTTAGAGTATTATGAATTTGACTATATACTTACCTTTACGACTAAAGGTTTATACTTTCATGTTTTTACATTGCTAATTAGTGTCCTTTCATTTCAACTTGAAAAACTCCCTTTATTATTTCTTGTACAGTAAGTCTAGTGTGATGAACTTCCTTTTGGATCTCTTTTTTTCTGGGAAAGTTTTTATCTCTACTTTGTTTCTGATAGAGAGCTTTGCTGAGTATAGTATTCTTGGTTCCTAGTTTTTTCTTTCAGCACTTTGAATATATTATGCCACTCTCTTGGCCTGCAAGATTTCTTCTGAGAAATCCATTGATAGTTTTATGCAGGGGTTGAGGGAGTCCCTTGTATGTGATGAGTCCCTTTTCTCTTCCTGTTTTCAAATTCTCTTTCTTTGACTTTTGACATCTTGATTATAATGTGTCAAATGAAGCTCTTGATGTTCACTCTATTTGTTGTTCTTTGGTCATCATGGATCTGGATGTTCATTACTCTCCCCAGATTTGGGAAGTTTTCTGTTATTATTTCTGTAAATAAACTTTCTACCCCTTTCTCATTCTTTACTCCTTCCAGGATTTTCATAATGTGGATACTGATTCACTTCAAGATGTCCCATAAATCATGTAGGTTTTCTTCACTCTTTTTTCGTTCTTTTTTCTTTTCTTCTCACTGCATGATTTCAAATGACCAATCTTTGAGTTTGCTGATTTTTCTTCTGCACGACCAAGTCTGCTGATAAAGCTCTCTATTGAATTTTTCAGTTCAATCACTGTATTCTTCAGCTCCAGGATTTCTGATTGGTTCTTTTATGGTTTCAATTTCTTTGTTAAACTTTCATTTTGTTCATGTATTGTTCTCCTGATTTCATGTAGTTGACCATCTGTGTTCATTAAGCTCCTTAAGACAATTATTTTTAATTTTTTATCTAGAAGTTCATGGATCTCCATTTGTTTTGCATTAATTACTAGAGGCTTATTAGTTTTCTTTGGTGGTGTCATGTTTGCTTGATTCTTTGTTGCTATCTGTGCATTTGAAGGAGCAGACTCCTCTTCCAGTCTTTAGACTGGTTTTGGCAGCTAAAGACCTTCTCCTGTCTTGTCTCAGAATTGATGGGACTGCCTCTGGGATCACAGCTAAGTGGGACTGAAACTATGTCATGTGGCTGTTGCCAGGTCCATGGTTGGCAGACCTGTAACCAGGGGTGCAGTCAGGTATTGTGTCTGTTAGGATTCTAAGGTGCTCCTGTCATGTTCACTGGGCTGGCCTATGGGCAGGCAGAACTGCTTCTGGACTGTGGTAGGGTGGGACTAGAGCTGGGTCACAGACTGCTTCAGGGGTCATAGTCAGGTCTGAGGCCTGTAATGGGGGCATCTACAGGAGTGGCTTCTGCTGGGTCCCTTGGGTGAATCCCTGGCCATGTAAGACTGCCTCAAACTGTGGTAGAACAGGGCTGGATCCATGTCTTGTGGCTTTTGTTGGGTGTGCAGTCTGGTCCGTCACTGGCAGACTTGTTACCGGGGCACAGTCAGGTGTGGCTTCCAGTGGGTCCATTAGTGCTCCCGTGAGGTTACTGGGCTGTTCCTGGGTGGGCAGCATTATGTTCAGGCTGCAGGAGAGTGGAAATGGAGCTGGGTAATGGGAATGCTTTGGGGGCCACAGCCAGATCTGAGGTTGGCAGGCCTATTACTGAGAGTACCTATAAGGGTTCCTTGGGAAGGGGCTAGGTGCGGGACTGGGCAAGGAGGGCTGGAGCCAAATCCACAGGAAGATGGGGCTGCTTTGGGTTCATAGATGGGACCATAATTGGAGGGTCTGCCACTGGTGTGCAGGCCTGCCTCCTCATTTTTGGGCTCCACTAAGGCTGTGCAACCTCCTACCTGGATTCCAGTGCTCCCACAAAGGCATTTTTGTCTATGGATGCCTGCCAAATATTTGTTTCTGTGGAGAGACATGGGCTGGGGACCTCCTAATCTGCCATACTGCTGATATCATTCCTCTTTATTTTTAAAATTCCTATTAAACATATTCTGTAACAGAGATAGAAACTTCATGCAACTTAAGTAAGTTTTACTATAATAAGTAATACTCTGGGGGGAAAAGGTAGAGAAATATTCAGAATGGATAGGCCAGATTATAAATTTATCATTTTAATAGACAATGTAATAAATACAAATGATGGATTATTACTGAATATTCAATACCTCTAAACTGAGTATAAAAGCAATAATTATAAGCAAGCTACTGCAATAGCTGCATAGTTAGTATGAAAAAAATGATCTTATGAATATCCTATTTAACTGCCAGAAACAAGAAACTTAAAACAAAATGGTACAGTACTGTATCTTTTCTTCCTAAGAAATTAGTTTTCAAAAATAATCTTGAAAAGAAATTCTATTTGGTGCTAAAAAGTCTTTTTTCAACATAAGATATAATTACGAGTCCTATAAAAAATCTCTCAAAAATTGTATGAATTCTGAAAATCCATAAGAATAACTTACTTTATTTCAAGTTGTTTGATTTTATTTTCTGCTGTCTTAAGTCTTAGCTGAAGATCATCTTTTGAACGCTCTGCAACCAGGCATCTTTGGTGCATTTCTTCTAGTTTTCTGTAATCTTTTTCATTTATTCTGCCTTCAAGGTAAATCTGCAGAAGAGGCTTATATGTATATTACTTTGCACAAGGAAATTATCTTAAGAAATTATACAGTTTAGAAACTGAAATAAATGATGAGAAATAAAAACTCATGATCATGTGTTCATCTGTCCCATTATAACATTAAAATATATCAATAATTAATTTTGGTTGTTTCACATTTATAAAATAAACTGCTGAAAACTGACATATAAAGTAATTGCTTATTTTTTGAAATTATTCAGGCTCATTGTACTATTCAAATAGTTTTAATAAATGCTAGAAAGAAACATAAAATAGCTGAAATTAAAAAAATACTCTAAATGTTACCACTTGGAGACAACTGCTTTGATTCTTTGATGACCACTTTTAAGACAATTCTGTATTGCAATATTCAAAAGTACAGACACATACTGTGGTGCAATGAGTAGAACTATCTGAAAGTGAGTCCAGAATCTCACTCTAGGTTAACCAGGCAATGATCTAGCTGAAATGGGGGTTTCCCCTTCCCTAGCAGAAGTGGTTGTATTCAAGCTCTGCTTCCTGTGAGACTGGGCTTCCACCTATGACAGAGAGGCTGTAGCATCCCATGAACTGCAAGGTCTCCAGGTGCTAGGCAGTTCACATTTTCAGACACACCCTACACACAGGTACCCTCCAATCCAGAATGCTTGGCCAAGTAACCTGTGTCTTCTCTCACTGACAAGACTACTTTGTCACTCCTGCTCTACAAAAAGACAGAGTATCAAAATGTCAATGTCCTGCTACTAAAATACAGACCTATACTACAGGACCAGCAGTATTTTGACTATAGCATACTTGTCTGTGGAACAGTGGGAGAAGAGAAAGCTGCGACTTCTCTTTACCTGTTGCCTTTAGTCTTGTAGGTTTTACATTTCCCCAATAAAGCCTATTCCTTAACCTATGCCATGTGATATAAAAAAAATTCATCCCAAACCCTAATGGCAGGTCCAATCTAAATGGGACCTAGTCCTATTCCATAACAGAGGGAAACTCAGAAGGGATCAACCTTGTAGGAGTGGTGACCATGAATGGCCTACCCTGAACATAATATGTATATTTCTTTTTTTCTTCCCCCACAAATGGGATTATATACTATATTCTCCTTTGTAAATTATTCTTTTATTATCTAATGTTGTCATAATCTTTTTATGTCAATAATAGAGATATAACACAAGTTTTTTTATAACACATAGCTCTTCTTTGAAAATCAAACTCTGACTCTACCATTTAGTATTTTTTTAACATTGGGTAAATTACCTAACCTCTCTATGAAAGTTCCTAATGCAGCACCTAAAACACAATTTGATTTGCTGAAACAAATTTAGCTCTTTTTCTCCCCAAGTTATTTTAACAGAGTGGGATATTTACTGCTAAATAAAAAGAGTTATCTAAGTAAGAAATAAATTTCAAACTGTAGACTTCTTGCAATATTCATTCTCAAATGTCACTGGGGTAAATATTCTTTCCTAACTGTGATTAAAAATCTGTGTTTTTAAAAAGGTAAAAATCATAGCAATTTATAATTTTTTGGTTATATATATTTTTTATATTTATAGATGGCCTACACCCAATAAGAGTTGGCAGAAATTTTAAAAAGAGAAGAAAGATAAAATAAAATTTAATATTGGGATGAGGTCTAAGCAAGGAATACAGTTACTTTGTAAAATTTATACCTTTAAGTAAAAAGTTCAAATAATGTGGCCACTCTTGTTAAGAAATGTATATAGGCAATACCAGTACTTAAATGCAGATTCTGAAAATAATCCAAGCAAATAAAAGCACTCACCAGGAGAATACTTATAATATAGGGGTTGCTAGTAGATAGTATGATGAAAGCAGACAGTAATGTTGAATACTTGCAGTTGGGTTTTAGGTAGTGATTTTTTCCTTTTTCTCTTTACCTTTTCTAGTTCTTCTTCCACTGCTTTTTTCTCCCTAATGGCTTGTTCAATTTGGCCTTGTTTTTCAGCACACTCCTATAAATTCAAATCATGTTGTAAATAAATATATTTGTAAAACCTTAAGAAAAATAGAAAAGGAAAATGATATGTTCATAATAAGAATACCACACTTACCTATTTGTATAGCAGGACCATACTGATTATTAGGGAAAAAAACAAAAACGAAAAACTCAAATCTTCAAAGAACTACCTATCTCAGGATTTCAGAGATCACCTCTGGAATAGAATGCCAAGAAGTTCTAAGTAAACATACTAGATGGAAAACAGAGGTTGAGGGATTCTGGGGAGAAATAAATAAATGAGACCCCTTTCTCATATTACAGTTTTCCTTTTCATATATTCTTAACCACATATTTTAAAAGGTAACATAGAACTAGACAGTGACACACACCACAGCATAACCCATGCCCTAAAAGATGCATGGGTATATAAATTCTAGAACAGTTAATTTTCTTTTGCAAAACTTATAAGCAGCCAGTGGACATAGTAAAAATGTTTCATTAACATGAAATAAAACATTTCTGACTCGAAAGGTTTTAATCACTAAAATCAAACAAGCATATCAATACTCAACAAATTAAAAAATTTGCAAATGAGACTAAAACTAAGAACAATCATTATAACGACTGGCTCCTCACAGCTATTTGTTTTTCTCTATTTATTTGTGAGAATGGGTGTGGTTATTTTCTACTATTGCGTGCTGGATGAACCTGCTTTGCTGACAGTACACTGCTAATATTTAATTATCTTTATCATAGCTTTATTTTACAGAAATACTATAAAACAACATGTTTTTAAAGTTCAAAATACGTAACTTCTAAATTATGATCCCAAATAAACTCTGATTATAATGAAGATCTTTAAACCTGTTGTAAATAAGATTATTAATCTAAATTTATCTTTTATTAAGATAGAACTGTTAGTGTATAAGATATGTAACTTTATTTTTTTTTAACATCTTTATTGGAGTGTAATTGCTTTACAGTGGTGTGTTAGTTTCTGCTGTATAACAAGGTGAATCAGCTATACATATACATATATACCCATAACTCCTCCCTCTTGCATTTCCCTCCCACCCTCCCTATCCCACCCTCCTAGGTGGACACAGAGCACCCAGGTGATCTCCCTGTGCTATGCGGCTGCTTCCCAGTAGCTACCTATTTTACATTTGGTAGTGTATACACATTCATGCAACTCTCTCACTTCCTCCCAGTTTACCCTTCCCCTCCCCTGTCCTCAAGTCCACTCTCTAAGGCTGCAACTTTATTCCTGTCCTGACTCTAGGTTCTTCAGAACCATGTTTCTTTTATTTTTTACATTCCATATATATGTGTTAGCATATGGTATTAATTTTTCTCTTTCTGACTTACTTTACTCTGTATGACAGTCTCTAGGTTCATTCACCTCACTACAAATAACTCAATTTTGTTTCTTTTGATGGCTGAGTGACATTCCATTGAATATATGTGCCACATCTCCATTATCCATCCATCTGTCAGTGGACACTTAGGTTGCTTCCATGTCCTGGCTATTGTAAATAGTGCTGCAATGAACATTGTGCTACATGACACTTTTTGAATTATGGTTTCCTCAGGGTATGTGCCCAGTAGTGGGATTGCTGGGTGAAATGGTAATTCTATTTTTAGTTTTTTAAGGAAACTCCATACTGCTCTCCACAGAGGCTGTATCAATTTACATTCCCACCAAGAGTGCAAGAGTGTTCCCTTTTCTCCACACCCTCTCCAGCGTTTACTGTTTCTAGATTTTTTGATGATGGCCATTCTGACTGGTCTGAGGTGATACCTCATTGTAGTTTTTTTGTGTGTGTGTGTGCTGTACGCGGGCCTCTCACTGTTGTGGCCTTCTCCCATTGCGAAGCACAGGCTCCGGATGCGCAGGCTCAGCGGCCATGGCTCACGGGCCCAGCCGCTCCGCGGCATGTGGGATCTTCCCAGACCGGGGCATGAACCCGTGTCCCCTGCATCGGCAGGTGGACTCTCAACCACTGCGCCACCAGGGAAGCCCCTCATTGTAGTTTTGATTTGCATTTCTCTAATGATTAGTGATGTTGAGCATCCTTTTTTTATGTACTTGGCAAGCTGTACATCTTCTTGGGAGAAATGTCTATTTAGGTCTTCTGCCCATTTTTGGATAGGGTTGTTTGTTTTTTGATATTGAGCTGCATGAGCTGCTTGTATATTTTGGAGATTAACCATTTGTCAGCTGCTTCGCTTGCAAATATTTTCTCCCATTCTCAGTGTGGTCTTTTCAACTTGTTTATGGTTTCCATTGCTGTACAAAAGCTTTTAAGTTTCATTAGGTCCCATTTGTTTATTTTTGTTTTTATTTCCATTCCTCTAGGAGGTGGGTCAAAAAGGATCTTTCTGTGATCTATGTCATAGAGTGTTCTGCCTATATTTTCCTCTAAGAGTTTTACAGTGTCTGCCCTTACATTTAGGTGTTTAATCCATTTTGAGTTTATTTTTGTGTATGATGTTAGGGAGTGTTGTAGATTCATTCTTTTACATGTAGCTGTCTAGTTTTCCCAGGACCACTTATTGAAGAGGCTGTCTTTTCTCCACTGTATATTATCTTTATCAAAGATAAGGTGATCATATGTACGTGGGTTTATCTCTGGGCATTCTATCCTGTTCCACTGATCTATATTTCTGTTTTTGTACCAGTACCATACTGTCTTCATTACTGTGCTTTGTACTATAGTCTGAAGTCAGGAAGCCTAAGTCCTTCAGCTCTGTTTTCCTGTCTCAAGATTGCTTTGGCTAATCGGAGTCTTTTCTGTTTCCATACACATTGTGAAATTTTTTGTTCTAGTTCTGTGAAAAATGCCATTGGTACTTTGATAGGGATTGCATTCAATCTGTAGATTGCTTGGGGTAGTAGAGTCATTTTCACAATGTTGATTCTTCCAGTCCAAGAACATGGTATATCAAGGCTCTGGGAGGGCTCATGCCAAGGAATATTTCCCAGAATTTCTTCTCCCAGTGTCCTTGTCTCCACAGTGAGCCACAGCCACCCCTCGCCTCTGCCAGAGACCCTCCAACACTAGCAGGTCTTTCGCAAGGACGTGAGCCTCTGCCAACATCAGGCACTATCATCCCTACCCAGAACCATACCCAGAGGCCTCAGGATATGACCACAGTACATCTGTCAGGAGCAGTGGAAGCCAGGCTCCTTTCCTGACACACGAGCTGGCTTGAATAGCATGCCACAGAGGTGTTTATCCAGTGAACAACCTATAGTCAGAAAACATTTCTTCAGTAGTCTGTGTTCAAAAACATTAATATTCAAATGCAACAATATTGCATTGGTTTTCACTGTCTGGCTTTTTCTTGTAACCAGTGAGTCATCCAGGCTTGCAGTACTTGCAGAGCACGACACTAAAGATTAAGAATACTAAAGTTGGATCGTCGCGTCGTGGCATTCTTCATCAAGATATATCAGAAATACATCTACATGTGGAACTCCTACAGAACATCTACTGAACGCTGGCAGAAGACCTCAGACCTCCCAAAAGGCAAGAAACTCCCCACGTACATGGGTAGGGCAAAAGAAAAACGAATAAACAGAGACAAAAGAATAGGGATGGGACCTGCACCAGTGGGAGGGAACCTTGAAGGAGGAAAGGTTTCCACACACTAGAAGCCCCTTCGTGGTGGAGACTGCGGGTGGCACGGGTTGGGGGGGGATCTTCGGAGCTGCAGAGGAGAGCATAGCCACAGGGTTGAGGAGGGCAAAGCAGAGAGATTCCTGCACAGAGCATCGTTGCTGACCAGCACTAACCAGCCCGAGAGGCTTGTCTGCTCACCCGCTGGGCAGGCGGGGCTGGGAGCTGAGGCTTGGGCTTCGGTCGGAGCGCAGGGAGAAGACTGGAGGGGTGAACACAGCCTGAAGGGATTAGTGCACCACGGCTAGCCAGGAGGGAGTCCGGGGAAAAGTCTGGACCTGCCGAAGAGGCAAGAGACTTTTTCTTCCCTCTTTGTTTCCTGGTGCATGAGGAGAGGGGATTAAGAGCGCTGCATAAAGGAGCTCCAGAGATGGGCATGAGCCGCGGCTAACAGCGTGGACCCCAGAGATGGGCATGAGATGCTAAGGCCACTGCTGGTGCCACCAATAAGCCTGTGTGTGAGCACAGGTCGCTCTACAAACATCCCTTCTGGGGAGCCTATGCAGCCCGCCACTGCCAGAGTCCCGGGATCCAGGGACAACTTTCCCGGGAGAATGCACGGTGCGCCTCAGGATGGTGCAATGTCACACTGGCCTCTGCCGCCGCAGGCTCGCCTTGCACTCCGTACCCCTCCCTCCCCCCGGCCTGAGTGAGCCAGAGACCCCGAATCAGCGGCTCCTTTAACCCCGTCCTGTTTGAGCGAAGAACAGACGCCCTCCAGTGACCTACACGCAGAGGCGGGGCCAAATCCAAAGCTGAACCCCGGAAGCTGTACGAACAAAGAAGAGAAAGGGAAATCTCTCCCAGCAGCCTCAGGAGCAGAGGATTAAATCTCCACCATCAATGTGATGTTCCCTGCATCTGTGGAATACCTGAATAGACAACGAATCATCCCAAATTGAGGAGGTGGACTTTGAGAGCAAGATTTATTATTTTTTCCTCTTTTCCTCTTTTTGTGAATGTGTATGTGTATGCTTCTGTGTGAGATTTTGTCTTTTAAGCTGTGCTTTCACCATTTGTTCTAGGGTTCTATCTGCCCCTTTTTTGTTCTGTTTGTTTTGTTTTAAATTTTACCTTACTTTATTTTATTTTCTTTTATTGTCTTTTCTTTCTTCCTTCCTTCCTTCCTTCCTCCCTCTCCCTCCCTCCCTCCCTCTCCCTCTCTCTCTCTCTCTCTCCCTTTCTTTCTTTCTTTCTTTCTTTCTTTCTTTCTTTCTTTCTTTCTTTCTTTCTTCTTTCTTTCTTCTTTTTCTCCCTTATAATCTGAGCCGTGTGGATGAAAGGCGCTTGGTGCGGCAGCCAGGAGTCAGTGCTGTGCATCTGAGGTGGGAGAGCCAACTTCAGGACACTGGTCCACAAGAGACCTCCCAGCTCCACGTAATATCAAACGGCGAAAATCTCCCAGAGATCTCCATCTCAATAACAACACCCAGTTTCACTCAACGACCAGCAAGCTACAGTGTTGGACAAACTATGCCAAACATCTAGCAAGACAGGAACACAACCCCAACCATTAGCAGAGAGGCTGCCTAAAATCATAATAAGGCCACAGACACGCCAAAACACACCATCAGACGTGGACCTGCCCACCACAAAGACAAGATCCAGCCTCATCCACCTGAACACAGTCACTAGTCCCTTCCACCAGGAAGCCTACACAACCCACTGAACCAACTTTAACAACTGGGGACAGACACCAGAAACAACGGGAACAACGAACCTGCAGCCTGCAAAAAGGAGACCTCAAACACAGTAAGGTAAGCAAAATGAGAAGACAGAAAAACACACAGCAGATGAAGGAGCAAGATAAAAACCCACCAGACCTAACAAATGAAGAGGAAATACGCAGTCTACCTGAAGAAGAATTCAGAATAATGATAGTAAAGATCATCAAAAATCTTGGAAATAGAATAGAGAAAATGCAAGAAACATTTAATAAGGACCTAGAAGAACTAAACAGGAAACAAGCAATGACAAACAACACAATAAATGAAATTAAAAATACTCTAGAAGGGATCAATAGCAGAATAACTGAGGCAGAAGAACGGATAAGTGGCCTGGAAGATAAAATAGTGGAAATAACTAAAGCAGAGCAGATTATAAAAAAAGAATGAAAAGAACTGAGGACAGTCTCAGAGACCTCTGGGACAACATTAAATGCACCAACATTCGAATTATAGGGGTTCCAGAAGAAAAAGAGAAAAAAAAAGGGACTGAGAAAATATTTGAAGAGATTATAGTTGAAAACTTCCCTAATATGGGAAAGGAAATAGTTAATCAAGTCCAGGAAGCACAGAGAGTCCCATACAGGATAAATCCAAGGAGAAACATGCCAAGACATATTAATCAAACTGTCAAAAATTAAATACAAAGAAAACATATTAAAAGCAGCAAGGGAAAAACAACAAATAACACACAAGGGAATCCCCATAAGGTTAACAGCTGATCTGTCAGCAGAAACTCTGCAAGCCAGAAAGGACTGGCAGGACAGATTTATAGTGATGAAGGAGAAAAAACTACAACCAAGATTACTCTACCCAGCAAGGATTTCATTCAGATTTGATGGAGAAATTAAAACTTTTACAGACAAGCAAAAGCCGAGAGAGCTCAGAACCACCAAACCAGCTTTACAAGAAATGCTAAAGGATCTTTTCTTGACAAGAAACAAAAAGAAAACACCTATAATAACAAACCCAAAACAATTAAGAAAATGGGAATAGGAACATACATATCGATAATTACCTTAAATGTAAATGGATTAAATGCTCCCACCGAAAGATACAGACTGGCTGAATGGATACAAAAACAAGACCCATATATATGCTGTCTACAAGAGACCCACTTCAGACCTAGGGAAACATACAGACTGAAAGTGAGGGGATGGAAAAAGATATTCCATGCAAATGGAACCAAAAGAAAGCTGGAGTAGCAATTCTCATATCAGACAAAATAGACTTTAAAATAAAGACTATTAGAATAGAAAAAGAAGGACACTACCTAATGATCAAGGGATCTAATCTAAAAAGATATAACAATTGTATTTGTATGCAAACACAAAAGACCCCGAATAGCCAAAGCAATTTTGAGAACGAAAAACAGAGCTGGAGGAATCAGGCTCCCTGACTTCAGACTATACTATAAAGCTACAGAAATCAAGACAGTATGGTACTGGCACAAAAACAGAAATTTAGATCAATGGACCAGGATAGAAAGCCCAGAGATAAACCCACAGACATATCGTCACTTTACAATTAAGGAGGCAGAAATGTACAGTGGAGAAAGGACAGCCTCTGAAATAAGTGGTGCTGGGAAAACTGGACAGGTACATGTAAAAGTATGAGATTAGATCACTCCCTAAGACCACACACAAAGATAAGCTCAAAATGGATTAAAGACCAAAATGTAAGGCCAGAAACTATCAAACTCTTAGAGGAAAACATAGGTAGAACACTCTATGACATAAATCACAGCAAGATTCTTTTTGACCCACCTCCTAGAGAAATGGAAATAAAAACAAAAATAAACAAATGGGACCTAATGAAACTTAAAAGGTTTTGCACAGCAAAGTAAACCATAAACAACACCAAAAGACAACCCTCAGAATGGGAGAAAATATTTGCACATGAAGCAACTGACAAAGGATTAATCTCCAAAATTTACAAGCAGCTTGTGCAGCTCAATAACAAAAACAACCCAAACCAAAAATGGACAGAAGACCTAAACAGACATTTCTCCACAGAAGATATACAGACTCCCAACAAACACATGAAAGAATGGCTCAACATCATTAATCATTAGACAAATGCAAATCAAAACTACAATGATATATCATCTCACACCTGTCAGAATGGCCATCATCAAGAAATCTAGAAACAATAAATGCTGGAGAGGGTGTGGAGAAAAGGGAAAACTCTTGCATTGCTGGTGGGAATGTGAATTGGTACAGCCACTATGGAGAACAGTATGGAGGTACCTTAAAAAACTATAAATAGAACTACCATATGACCCAGTAATCCCACTACTGGGCATATACCCTGAGAAAACCATAATTCAAAAAGAGTCATGTACCAAAATGTTCATTGCAGCTCTATTTACAATAGCCAGGAGATGGAAACAACCTAAGTATTCATCACCGGATGAATGGATAAAGAAGATGTGGCACATATAATACAATGGAATATTACTCAGCCATAAAAATAAACGAAATTGAGCTATTTGTAATGAGCTGGATGGACCTAGAGTCTGTCATACAGAGTGAAGTAAGTGAGAAAGAGAAAGACAAATACTGAATGGTAACACATATGTGGAATTTAAGAAAAAAAAATGTCATGAAGAACCTAGGGGTAAGACAGGAATAAAGATACAGACCTACTAGAGAATGGACTTGAGGATATGGAGAGGGGGAAGAGTAATCTGTGACAAAGTGAGAGAGTGGCATGGAGATATATACACTACCAAACGTAAAATAGATAGCTAGTGGGAAGCAGCTGCATAGCACAGGGAGATCAGCTCGGTGGTATGTGACCACCTAGAGGGGTGGGATAGGGAGGCTGGGAGGGAGGGAGACGCAAGAGGGAAGAGATATGGGAACATATGTATATGTATAACTGATTCACTTTGTTATAAAACAGAAACTAACACACCATTGTAAAGCAATTATACTCCTATAAAGATGTAAAAAAAAAAACAGAACATGGTATATCTCTCCATCTGTTTTTATCATCTTTAATTTTTTTCATCAGTGTCTTATAGTTTTCTGCATACAGGTCTTTTTTCTCCTTAGATAGGTTTATTCGTAGGTATTTTATTCTTTTTGTTGCAATGGTAAATGGGAGTGTTTCCTTAATTTCTCTTTCAGATTTTTCATTATTAGTGTATAGGAATGCAAGAGATTTCTGTGCATTAATGTTGTATCCTGCTACTTTACCAAATTCATTGATTAGCTGTAATAGTTTTCTGGTAGAATCTTTAGGATTCTCTGTGTATGGTAGCATGTCATCTGCAAACAGTGACAGCTTTACTACTTCTCTTCCAATTAGGATTCCTTTTATTTCTTTTTCTTCTCTGATGGCTGTGGCTAAAACTTCCAAAACTATTTTGAATAATAGTGGTGAGAGTGGGCAACCCTGTCTTGTTCCTTATGTTAGTGGAAATGCTTTCAGTTTTTCACCAGAAAAACTGTGGGTTTGTCACATATGGCCTTTATTATGTTGAGGTAAGTTCCCTCTATGCCTACTTTGTGGAGCGTTTTTAACATAAATGGATGTTGAATTCTTTCAAAAGCTTTTTCTGAATCTATTGAGATGACAATAAGGTTTTTCTCCTTCAATTTGTTAATAGGGTGTAACACATTGATTGATTTGTGTATATTGAAGAATCCCTGCATTCCTGGGATAAACCCCACTTGATCATGGTGTATGATCCTTTTAATGTGCTGTTGGATTCTGTTGGCTAGTATTTTTTTTTTTGAGGATTTCTGCATCTATGTTCATCAGTGATATTGGCCTGCAGTTTTCTCTCTGTGTGACAACTTTGTCTGGTTTTGGTATCAGGGTGATGGTGGCCTCATAGAATGAGTTTGGGAATGTTATTCCCTCTGTGATATTTTGGAAAAGTCTGAGAAGGATAGGTGTTAGCTCTTCTCTAAATGTCTGATAGAATTCACCTGTGAAGCCATCTGGTTGTGGGCTTTTGTGTGTTGGAAGATTTTTAATCACAGTCTCAATTTCAGTTCTTGCGATTGGTCTGTTTATATTTTCTCTTTCTTCCTGGTTTAGTCTTGGAAGGCTGTGTTTTTCTATGCGTTTGTCCATTTCCTCCAGGTTGTCCATTTTATTGGCATACAGTTGCTTGTAGTAATTTCTCATGATCCTTTGTATTTCTAGTGTTAGTTGTTTCTTCTCCTTTTTCATTTCCAATTCTATTCATTTGAGTCGTCTCCCGTTTTTTCTTGATGAGTATGGCTAATGGTTTATTAAATTTTTTTATCTTCTCAAAGAACCAGGTTTTAGTTTTATTGATCTTTGCTATTGTTTGCTTCATTTCCTTTTATTTCTGATCTGATCTTTACGATTTCTTTCCTTGTGCTAACTTTGGGGGTTTTTTTGTTCTTCTTTCTCTTAGTGCTTTAGGTGTAAGGTTAGGTTGTTCATTTGAGATGTTTCTTGTTTGTTGAGGAAGGATTGTATCACTATAAACTTCCCTCTTAGAACTGCTTTTGTGCTTTTGTTGCATCCCATAGGATTTGGTCATCATGTTTTCATTGTCATTTGTTTCTAGGTATTTTTTCATTTCCTCTTTGATTTCTTCAGTGATCTCTTGGTTATTTAGTAGCATATTGTTTACCCTCCACCTATTTGTATTTTTTACAGATTTTTTCCTGTAATTGATATCTAGTCTCATAGCATTGTGGTCTGAAGATATACTTGATATGATGTCACTTTTCTTAAATTTATCAAGGCTTGGTTTGTGACCCAAGATATGATCTATCTTGGAGAATGTTCCATGAGCAGTTGAGAAGAAAGTGTATTCTGTTGTTTTTGGATGGAATGTCCTTTAAATATCAATTAAGTCAATCTTGTCTAATGTATCATTTAAAGCTTGTGTTTCGTTATTTTCATTTTGGATGATCTCTATCCATTGGTGAAGGTGGGGTGTTAAAGTACCCTCCTATTATTGTGTTACTGTCAATTTCCCCTTTTATGGCTGTTAGCATTTGCCTTATGTATTGAGGTGCTTCTATGTTTGGGTGCATAAATACTTACATTGTTATTTCTTCTTCTTGGATTGATCCTTTGATCATTATGTAGCATCTGTCTTTGTCTCTTGTAATAGTTTTTATTTTAAAGTCTATTTTGTCTGATATGAGAATTTCTACTCCACCTTTCTTTTGATTTCCATTTGCATGGAATATCTGTTTCCATCCCCTCACTTTCAGTCTGTATGTGTCCCTAGGTCTAAGTGGGTCTCTTGTAGACAGCATATATACGGGTCTTGTTTTAGTATCCATTCATGCAGTCTGTGTCTTGATTGGAGCATTTAATCCATTTACATTTAAGGTAGTTCTCGATATGTATGTTCCCATTACCATTTTCTTAATTGTTTTGAATTTGTTATTGTAGGTCTTTCCCTTGTCTTATTTTTCCTGCCGAGAGAAGTTTCTTTAGCATTTTTTGTAAAGCTGGTTTGGTGGTGCTGAACTCTCTTAACTTTTGCTTGTCTGTAAAGGTTTTAATTTCTCCGTCAAATCTGAATGAGATCCTTGCTGGGTTTTTTCCCTTTCATCACTTTAAATATGTCCTGCCACTCTCTTCTGGCTTGCAGAGTTTCAAATGAAAGATCAGCTGTTAACGTTATGGAGATTCCCTTGTATGTTATTTGTTGATTTTCCCTTGCTTCTTTTCATATTTTTCTTTGTATTTAATTTTTGATAGTTTGATTAATATGTGTCTTGTTGTTTTTCCTTGGATTTATCCTGTATGGAACTCTGCGCTTCCTGGACTTGATTATTTCCTTTAGCATATTTGGAAAGCTTTCAAGTATAATCTCTTCAAATATTTTCTTAGTCCCTTTATTTTTCTCTTGTTCTTCTGGGACCCCTGTAATTCGAATGTTCATGTGTTTAGTGTTGTCCCATATGTCTGTGATACTGTCCTCAATTCTTTTCATTCTTTTTTATTTTGTTCTGTGGTAGTTATTTCCACTCTTCTATCTTTCAAGTCACTTATCCATTCTTCTGCCTCAGTTATTGTGCTATTGATTCCTTCTAGAGAATTTAAAATTTTATTTATTGTGTTGTTCCTCATTGTCTGTTTGCTCTTTAGTTCTTCTAGGTCCTTGTTAAACATTTCTTGTATTTTCTCCATTCTATTTTGAAGATTTTGGATCACGTTTACTATCATTACTCTGAATGCTTTTCCAGGTAGACTGCCTATTTCCTTTCATTTGTTTGGTCTGGTGGATTTTTACGTTGCTCCTTCATCTGCTGTGAATTTCTCTGCCTTCTCATTTTGCTTAACTTACTGTGTTTGGGGTCTCCTTTTCACAGGCTGCAGGTTCGTAGTTCTCATTGTTTTTGGTGTCTGCTCCCAGTGGGTAAGGTTTGTTCAGTGGCTTGTGTAGGCTTTCTGGTGGAGGGTACTGGTGCCTGTGTTCTGGTGGATGAGGCTGGATGTTGTCTTTCTGGTGGGCAGGACCGTGTCTGTTGGTGTGTTTTGGAGTTTCTGTGAAGTTATGATTATAGGCAGTCTCCCTGCTAATGCGTGGGGTTGTGTTCCTCTCTTGCTAGTTTTTTGGCATAGAGTGTCTAGCACTGTAGCTTGCTGGTCCTTGAGTGGAGCTGGGTCTTAGCGTTGAGGTGGAGATCCGTGGGAGAGCTTTCACCATTTGATAATATGTGGGGCCGGGAGGTCTCTGGTGGTCCTATGTCCTTAACTCAGCTCTCCCACATCAGAGGCTCAGGCCTGACACCCAGCCTGAGCACCAAGACCCTGTCAGCTACACAGCTGAGAAGAAAAGGGAGAATGAAAGGAAGAAACTAATACAATGTAATAAAATAAAGTTAGTAAAATAAAAGATAAGGAAAATATTCTTTAAAACAAAAAAATAGAAAAGTGATAAAAGAAAAAGCAAGGAAGAAGAGAGCAACGAATCCAAAAAACAAATCCACCAATGATAACAAGCGCTAGAAACTATTCTAAAAAAAAAAAAAAAAACAGACAGACAGAACTCTAGGACAAATGGTAAAAGCAAAGCTGTACAGGGAAAATCACACAAAGAAGCATGCACCTACACATTCACAGAAAGAGAAAAAGGAAAATACACACACACACACACACACACACACATATAAAAGGGAAGAGAGCAGCCAAATCAATAAACAAATCTAGCAATGATAATAAGCTCTAAATGCTAAAAACTAAGATAAACATAAAACCAGAGACAAATTAGATGCAGAAAGCAAACCCCAAGTCTACAGTTGCTCCCAAAGTCCACCGCCTCAATTTTGGGATGATTCATTGTCTAATCAGGTATTCCACAGATGCAGGTACATCAGGTTGATTGTGGAGATTTAATCTGCTGCTCCTGAGGCTGCTGGGAGAAAGTTCCATTTCTCTTCTTTGTTCACACAGCTCCCGGGGTTCAGGTTTGGGTCTGGCCCCGCCTCTGCATGTAGGTCGCCCTCTGACATCTGTTTTTCACCCAGACAGGATGGGGTTAAAGTAGCAGCTGATTTGGGGGCTCTGACTCACTCAGGCCAGAAGCAGGGAGGGAGGGGTACAGAGTGTGGGGTGAGCCTGTGGTGGTAGAGGCCCGTGTGACGTTGCAACAGCCTGAGGCGTGCTGTTTGTTCTTCCAGGGAGGTTGTCCCTGGATCACGGGACCCTGGTGGTGGCGGGCTGCACAGGCTCCTGGGAGGGGAGGTGTGGGTAGTGACCTGTGCTTTCACACAGGGTTCTTGGTGGCTGCAGTAGCAGCCTTAGCGCTTCATGCCTGTCTCTGGTGTCTGCACTGATAGCCGTGGCTCGCACCCATCTCTGGAGCTCGTTTAGGCAGTGATCTGAAGCCCCTGTCCCCGCACACCTCGAAACAATGGTCTCTTGCCTCTTAGGCAGATCCAGACTTTTTCCTGGACTCCCTCCCGGCTAGCTGTGATGCACTAGCCCCCTTCAGGTTGTGTTCATGCAGCCAACCCCAGTCCTCTCCCTGGTATCTGAACTCTGAAGCCCGAGCCTCAGCTCGAAGCCTCCACCTGCCCCGGCAGGTGAGCAGACAATCCTGTCAGGCTGGTCAGTGCTGGTCAGCAGCGTTTCTCTGTGTGGGAATCTCTCTGCTTTGTCCTCTGCATCCCTGTTGCTGCACTGTCCTCTGTGGCTCCGAAGCTTCCTCCCTGCATACTCCCCGTCTCCGCCACTGAGGGGGCTTCCTAGTGTGTGGAAACTTTTCCTCCTTCACAGCTCCCTCCCAGAGGTGCAGGTCCCGTCCCTATTCTTTTGATTCTGTTTTTTCTTCTTTTTTTGCCCTACTCAGGTATGTAGGGAGTTTCTTGATTCTTGGGAAGTCTGAGGTCTTCTGCCAGGGTTCAGTAGGTGTTCTGTAGGAATTGTTCCACATGTAGATGTATTTTTGATGTATTTGTGGGGAGGAAGGTGATCTCCACGTCTTACTCCTCCACCATCTTGAAGGTCCCCCCAAGAAATGTAACTTTAATGTTCCATATATGTTCATACAATAAGTTGCTAATCTAAGAAAAGGTAATTTTCTGGTGTGAAATTTGGCATTTATCCTATGTTCATAACTTACCTCATGTAATTTTTTAATAGACTATTTTTTAAGAGCAGTTTAGGTTCACAGCAAAATTGAGGGGAAGTTACAGACTTCTCCTATACTTCCTGCCCCCATACATACATTGCCTTCCCCATTATCAACATCCCATGATGGAGTGGTACATTTGTTAAAACTTATGTACCTACATCTCACAATATTATCACCTAGAGGCGATAGTTTACATTAGAGTTCACTCTGGTGTTGCACATCTTATGGGTTTGGATAAATTTATAATGAAATATATCTACCATTATAGTATCATATAAAGTAGTTTCACTCTCCTAAACATTTTCTGTGCTTTGCCTACACTTATTCATCTCTCTCTTTCTCCTCCTTAAGCCCTTGTAACCACTGATCTTTTTACTGTCTCCATAGTTTGCCTTTTCCAGAATGTCATATAGCTGGAATCATATATTATGTAACCTTTTCAGACTGGCTTCTTTAATTTAGTGATATGCATTTAAGTTTCCTTTATGTCTTTTCATGGTGACGTAGCTCATTTCTTTTAAGTGCTGAATAATATTCTATTGTTTGGATGTACCAGTTTATTTACCCATCACCAACTGAAGGACATCTTGGTTGCTTCCAAGTTTTGGCAATTATGAGAAAAGCTGCTATAATATAAACATCCATGTGCAGGATTTTTGTGAACATAAGTTTTCAACTCCTTTGGCTAAATACAAAGGAATGCAATTGTTGGGTCCTATGATAAGAGTATATTTACTTTTGTAAGACAAGAGCAAACTCCCTTCAAAAGTGGCTGTACCATTTTGCATTCCTACCAGCAATGAATGAGAGTTCCTATTGCTCTTTGTCAGCATATGGTGGTGTCAGTGTTCTGGATTTTGGCCATTGTAATAGGTATATCTGGCACTTATTTGGTGTAATGAGTGGTATCTCATTGTAGTTTTAATTTGCATTTTTACATTGGATTTAGAGTATCTTTTCATTTACTTATTTGTCATCTGTAAATCTTCCTTGGTGAGGTGTCTGTTAAGGTCTTTGGCTCAATTTTTTAAATCAAGTTGTTTGTTTTCTTACTGTTCAGTTTTAAGGATTCTTTGTATATTTTGGGTAATAGTCCTTTATTAGATATGTTTTTTGGTAAATATTTTCTCCCAATATATGATTTCAATTTTCATTTTCTTGATAGTGTCTTTCACAGAGCAGAAAAATTTAATTTTAATGAAGTCCAACTTACCAGTTGTTTCTTTCATGGATCATATCTTTGGTGTTGTATCTAAAAGCTCATTGCCAAACCCAATATTATCTAGATTTTTCTCCTATGTTATCTTCTAGGAATTTTATAGTTTTGCATTTTACATTTAGGTCTGTGACCCCGTTTGAATTAATTTTTATGTAAGGTCTGTATCCAGATTCATTCATGTGAATACCTAATTGTTCTAGCACCATTTGTTAAAAAAAGACAATCTTTGCTCCATTATATTACCTCTGCTCCTTTGTCAAAGATCAGCTAACTGTATTCTGTGGGTCTATTTCTGGGTTCTGTTCCACTGATCTATTTGTCTGTTGTTTCACTGATAATACCCTGTCTTGGTTACTGTAGGTTTCAAGTAAGTCTTGAAGTGCAGTACAGTGTCAGTCCTCTGACTTTGTTCTTCTTCTTCAATGTTGTATTGACTATTCTAGGTCTTTTGCCTCTCCATTCAAACTTTAGAATCAGTTTGCCAATATCCACAAAATAACTTGGTGGGATTTCAATTGGAATATAGATTTCTAAATCTATAGATCAACTTGGGAAGAAATGACATCTTGACAATATTGAGTCTTTTTATCCATGAACATGGGCTATCTTCATTTATTTAGTTCTTCTTTGCTGTTTTTCACCAGAGTTTTGTAGTTTTTCTCATATATATTTGGTTAGATTTACACCTAACTATTTAATTTTGGGGGTGCTAATGCAAATGACAATGTGTAAATGACACTGTGTTTTTAATTTCAAATTCCACTTGCTTATTGCTGGTATATAGGAAAGCAATTGACTTTTGTATATTAACCTTGTATCCTACAACCTTGTTATAATCACTTCTTTGTTCCAGAGTTTTTATTTTTTATTCTTTTGGACTTTTTACATAGACAATCATGTTATCTGAAAACAAATTCTTCTTTCCCAACCTGCATACCTTTTACTTCCTTTTTTTGGGGGGGTCAAACTGCATTAGCTAGTACTTCCAGTATGATCTTGAAAAGCAGTGGTGAGAGGGGACACCCTTGCCTTGTTCCTGATCTTAGTGGGAAAGCTTTCAGTTCCATAGCTGTAGGTTTTTTATAGATATTCTTTACAAAATTGAGGAAGTTTCCCTTTGTTCCTAGTTTACTGAGAGAATTTTTTATCATGAATGCGTGCTGTATTTTGTCAAATGCTTTTTCTGCATCTATGGTATGATTCCCAAATGATTTTTAATGTAGATATTAATAATAAGGTTAGATCACACTTCTGGGTCTGGTGAGTAGCATATAAAGAAAGATATGTTATAAATGTGTTATGAATCTCTCTTTATCTAATCCACCATTTAACTGCCAAACAACAATGGTTGAATATTTACTTAACCTGAGATAACAAAGTTAAAATGAGACAGAAAAGTAGAAACCTTTAAGGGGAAATATAAGAATTCTATCAGAAATACACTAAAAACTAAAGCAAACATTTAAAATTACTATTAAAAGCTTTTCAGATATTAATCACCACCAATATTCCTACCTTTTGGACAAGAAATGACCAAATGATACTAGAAATTTTTTCAAGAACTCATGGAGTGCTTCCAAAATCATACCCTTATAGTGTACCATAAAGAAAGTCTCAACAAATATTAAGAATCAATATCATATAGAACATGATCTGTGATCTCTATTTAACCAGATTAGAAATTAGTAATAAAAAGGAGTCTAAATACCCATGTATTTGGGAATTTGAAATTAGACTTCTAAAAAATTGATGGATCAAAAAAAAGATCATAATGAATGTTTCATTTTACATGTATAAATTTGGGCATTTATAACCAATCCTCTCCCTAATTTGCTATAGATTAGCAAAAAACCTCTGCTACTTGGCAGAAGTAAAACCTTGAGTACTTGAAGAGAAACATATGCTGCATATGTTGCTCTCCAAAGTGAGATATGTGGCTTGAGACAGACTCCCTCTGGCCTTTTCTTAAACCTATCCAAAAAATCTACACATTAACCTAAAATCCAAGACTTTAACTTTCCTGCAAGCATAACTTAGCTTTGGGTTAGCTAAAGTATGCTTAACTTCCCTCCCTGAATTCATGTTTAGTGCACAGGTGGTAAAATTGGTAATGAAGAATAGAAATCAATAGTCGACATTAGGTTATTATGCCTCAAACTGTAGTCTGAGTTCCTGAGAAAATCTGCTGTTTAAAGTAGCTGAACATGTCTTTCTTCAAATATACCTCTAAATGCTTAATATTTCAAACACTTCAATTAGTACAGTTTTTTTCACCAAACCAACATGACATCAGATAATGTTTAATATCTTTAGAAAAATCCACTTAGCTATGAGTTACAAATGTTTTACTATAAATCCTAAGAAGCACGTTCTGTAATAATCTGAAATATGCCTTCTTTTTACTCTAAAGTGAGTTTACATAGCTCTGGTTGTTACACAGCTAAGAGTTATTTTTAAAATCCCTGCAGGTCTTACCTAGTACACATTCCTAAATAGAAATAAATAATGTTCTTGTCCCTCCAGAGTTTATAATTTGTTAAATAATCCTAGACTGGGGTAAAACCCCTCTTCTTCAAAGTTGTAAATCTTTTGATAGTAAATCAGTCCATGTAAGAGAACAAGCAAAATAGCAAGGTGACAGAAGAGGAAGTAAAACTGAAAAACAACGAACAATTAGACATGACTAATTGGCCACACAGCATCCCATTAATTTTACTTAATGTTCCTATAGTGTTAGAACAAATGACATTAAACAAACAAAAAGTAACACTGTTTCTTGTTCTAAAACTCTCAGGACCCACATACAATAACTAAGGTCTCATGATGTACACTGGTTTGTAGAATGTGGAAAAGATGTGATCATTCTTTCAGAGGTGTTTAAATATCAATCAGTCAATAAGGATTTATTGAAAACATACTGTGCAAAATAGTATATTAGGCAATGGGGAAAATAAAGGAAAACATAAGACTCTTCTACAGGGGAGGGAGGGAATGAGAAGGAAGACAAGGAGACAGAGAAAGAGAGGCGTAATACAATATAACATTTATTACAAGACATAATTCATTGTTAAATTTTGTAAGAAAGATTAAAAGTGATATGGATATTCAGGAGAGATGAGTTTGTAAAGTTGAAAATATCTTCCCAATCTCTGGAAATTCTTGTACTTTTATGCCCCTGTGAGCAAGGTTATTAAATTCCATTTCATCAGATCTTCAAGTTAAATTTATATATTTAATTCCACCTCTAGTCACACAAGCACTCTTTCCTCTCCCTTCTTTGCCTACTCATCCTTGAGTACTCATTTCTTTTGGAAAGACTGTCTTTCTCTTCCACCATCATGTATACTTTTTCTTTCTTCCTGGTCTCTCAGATGAACTCAGCATATGGTATCAGCTACAGATGGATGCTTCAACAGCATCCTGCGCATTTTTTGTCCCAAAAAGGTAATCATAGTAAAACGTGATAAATGCCATCCATCTTTCCTACTAGATCATAAGTTCCAAGACTGCAGATAACATGTTTACCTTTGATTTTTATTCTTTTCCTAGCATCTATTACAGTTCCTGGCATAATAAGTATCTTCTGAATAAATGAATGTGCAATAATATGTATCTTGTAAAGAAGATGTGGCATATATATTCAATGGAATATTACTCATCCATAAAAAGGAACGAAATTGAGTTATTTGTAGTGAGGTGGATGGACCTAGAGGCTGTCATACAGAGTGAAGTAAGTCAGAAAGAGAAAAACAAATACCATACGCTAACACACATATATGGAATCTAAAAAAAAAAAAAAAAATGGTTCTGAAGAACCTAGGGGTGGGACAGGAATAAAGATGCAGACATAGAGAATGGACTTGAGGACATGGGGAGGGGAAAGGGTAAGCTGGGACGAAGTGAGAGAGTGGCATGGACTTATATATACTACCACATGTGAAATAGATAGCTAGTGGGAAGCAGCCACATAGCACAGGGAGATCAGCTTGGTGCTCTGTGACTACCTAGAGGGGTGGGAGGGAGATGCAAGAGGGAGGGGATATGGGGATATATGTATATGTATAGCTGATTCACTTTGTTATACAGCAGAAACTAACACAACATTGTAAAGCAACTAAACTTAATAAAGATGTTAAAAAAATGTTTTCTGGCCTTTAAAGTAAACAATATTCAGAAGAAAATAGGCGTATAGTCTTCTAACATACCATTTGAAGGGCTGAAAGTTCTTCTGTTAGTCGAGAAATCTGTACATTATATTGTTTTCTTGTGTTTGCAACCTGTAAATTAAGATATCTATGAATTATTTAGGTCTACAGTAAAAATAATTAACATCCAATAAAAACATTTAGAATAATAATTTTGATAAAAAATAAAATTATAACTTTTAGGGCATAAAGGATAAGCACACGATGTATTAAAGAGTCAAGAATTTATCATAACAGTGTAAGTAAGTGAACAGGATGATGATGTCTCCTAAAGTGTTTGTCAAATTTTTGGTCTTTATAATGGGTTCTCTTTCGATTAAAATTTACCATATTAGAAATGAAAACAGAAAATCTCAAAATATTTACTTATTAATCCCTTTATAAATAATAGCCCTTTATAGGTTAACATAAAAAATACGCTTTTGTGAAAATGTGTATTTCCCCAAAATTAAAAAAATTTTTAGAAGTGGTATTAGTTTACATTTTTGCAAATTTCCTTAATGTCTATGGCTTAATAGAAGATAGCTAGACTCTCATATCTATTTCCATGTTCAAGCTGTTGTGTTGTTGCATACCATCAATTTCTGGAAGATAACCCTGCAGAGTCATGAGAGAATGACTGTGAAAAAAGCAAACTGTTTTACTATAATTATGAAAGTAGGTATGATTTTGCAGACCACCTGAACAATACTTTGAGATCTGCTACCACAGAGCAAGTCAGGAGAAAAACTGAAATATACACTAAAAATGTAATTAATAGCTTTAAGGCACTTTTGTTTTATAAACAGAAGAATATTTTTATAGTACACATCATATTTCAGTGCCACATTACTTTATAAGAAAAACCCTTATTTTAATTAGCAGTTAAATATCTTCAGAAATAGTAGAATTTATGTGTACAGAGTATTTTCAAGAATTAGTCACATCTCCTCAGGGTGGCTCCTAAGACAATATTTTTTTCTAATATCTACTCATGTTTTTAATAAATTTATTTATTTATTTTTGGCTGTGTTGGGTCTTCGTTGCTGTGTGCAGGCTTTCTCTAGTTGTGGTGAGTGGGGGCTACTCTTTGTTGCAGTGTGTGGGCTTCTCATTGTGGTGGCTTCTCTTGTTACAGAGCACAGGCTCTAGGCGTGCGGGCTTCAGTAGTTGTGGCTCGCGGGCTCTAGAGCACAGGCTCAGTAGTTGTGGCACACGGACTTAGTTGCTCCATGGCATGTGGGATCTTCCTGGACACATGGCTCGAACCCGTGTCCCCGGTATTGGAAGGCAGATTCTTAACTACTACGCCACCAGGGAAGTCCCTACTCATGTTTTTAAAAAGACCATGAAGAATATTGATTCTGATGATATATCATCAGTACACATTTATGACCCAAAGGTTTTTGGAAATTTTCTAGCATCTTATAAAATGGATTATTTCTCAAACATGATGTAAATCTTCTTTAGAACATTTACAACACTGCTATACACTTTAGTTAATTAAACTAGAGTTATCTTTTGGAAGGCTTGCCGAGCATATTATATGTGGGTCCATTTCCGTTCCATTTTAGGTTATAATTTGATGTAGCTTTTCCTATGAAAAATTTTATTAAAAATCAACCCACCCTATTTACAGGTCAGTGACAATCATAGTTAGGATTTATTGAGATTTAATGTGTTATGAACTGTTCAGAGTGCTTTACGTGTTATTATCTCATTATTCTCACAACATGATGAAGTAGTTATTATCCCCATTATAGATAAGGAATATTCAGGCTGAAACTAAGTCATGAAGGTTCCTAGAATAAAATAATTTTGGTTCTTATAAGCTCGATCATGTCTGTCTGTCTCTCACATAGTTTTTTAAAAGTGTTCTTTTTAGTATCTAGAAATGATGCAGGTAACATGAGGGTTTATGATCATAATAGTATATATAATTTGAAATCACTTATGTTAATAATTTCATAGTCTTTATGAATATGTAGGAAAGCATATTAATGCAAATATTACAGTAAAAATGAAAACAGGAATTTCTGCTTTTGCTAATTCATCTATCTGACAAAATATCAAATTAAAAATTACAACCAAGGCTTTTTGAAGAAGTGGCTGGCTGATTCTAGGTCTGAGGCAAGGAAAGTAGAAGATGAGAAATATCATTTATCCAGGAAAACTAGAGAGACAAATTGAGAAAAAAAATGAAGACTAATAGCAATGAATCATGAAATAAAAAAATAAAAACGAATCCATCATAACAAACAAAGGGGGCAGGACTCTAGCCCTAACCAAAAAATAACAGCTAATAAATGTATAGAAAGATTGACAGAATTAGAATTTCTAATTACCCCATATATTTATTTATTTTAGACAAGGATTATCAATGGATGACAAAACCACTGGATGAAAGATTTTGGTGGAAAAGGATAGCTGCATGGTCTTCAAGTATCTTCCCCAATTATTTATAAAGTATACAATGGAAAGATCTGGTCTTAACACCTTAATCATATGGTCAAGCTTAGCATCACCAATGTACAACTGACATTACAGCTTCCTGATGTGATGAAGTGGGATGTAGGTATACATATCACTCTGCCAGAAATGACCTGAATCTAATCAAAATGAAACAGTCACATGAATCCAAATGTGGAATATTCTGAAGGATTCTACAAAGGATTCTTTGTCACATACAAAGGAAGGCAGGGGACTCGGTTAAGGGAGACTACAGAGATGTGGTAGTCAAATACAATGATGTGTAAACATGGATTGGATCCTGAATTTTAAAGACCAAACAGCTATAAACAATATTTTAGGGAAATTCGAGTGTGAATTGAAGTAATGTTGATTTTTTTTAAGACATGGTAATTGTGGTGTGGTTGTGTAGCAAAATGTCCTTTTTCTGGGGAAACAGATGACAACATGAAGTGTCATGAGGCCTGCAGCCTATGTCTGAATGTTTGGCACAAGGGAAGAATGTGTATGTAACATAAAGAGATGGAATGGGTGTAGCAAGACACTAAGAGTTTTCTGGGTGAGAGGTAAATAAGTGTTCATTATACAGCTCTTTCCTTTTTATGGGTTTGAAAATTTCTAAAAATAAAAAAAATACAAAATCCACGATAAACCATTTCTCATAGTGATTGAGGGTAGAGCTCATCTGCAACCCAGTTCTGTTACTTCCTAGAGGTGGAACCCTAAGCAAGTTAGTTAACTACTCTGTTTTTCAGTTTTTTCATCTTTAAAATGGGTTTTCGTTGTTTCTTCCTCCTAAACTCACTTATTATTTTTTAACTTTACCTCACCACTTATGAATTAATTCATATCCATACCAGAGGAAAAGGCAAATAAATGTATGTCTTCCCTCTCTCTTTATATGAAAGCAAACATATTTCCAAGACACTTTTAACTTTCATAAGGCTTGCAATTCAAACTAAGAAACAACTCATTGCTTTAACACAAAAAAATAAGATTTAGTCTTGATAATGGAATTGCAAAGAACAACACAATTCACAAATCATATAGGTATCTGCGTGATGCAATTTAAACAACGCTGGGCTCAGTATAGCAAGGAGAAGGTGTGAGTCTAAGTTCTGGCTTTAATTAGTGTACAATTTTGAGCGAGCCAATAACCTCTCATGGGTTTCAGCTTCATTACAAATAAAATAAGAGGTTAAAGCAGATTTCTCTGGTACTCCAGTCCTAAGATACTCTAATATACTACAAATAACAGTAGGTTTTCTTCTCTTGCTTCTTGTATGTTCTAAGTTTCTTTTTGACCCTTCTTCTTTACATCATACTTCAGGTGTGTTAATCTTCACTATATTCCTAGCCTAAATCTCTCTCCTTCCCACTTGCCCTACCCCCTACCCCTACCTCACCCCGGCACTAATGTTAGGGGCTACTATCATGAGATGATTTTTATTTGAAATTTAGCACAATTGATACAATCAGTTGACAATTAATTAGCTATGTCCACGAGGCAAAAACTCAGGTAGTATCTACTCTTAAGCTGTGAAATTCTGTAAAATTTTGAATTTTAAATATAATTAAAACCCCCTTACTTCCTTCCTGGTTCTTATGGCAGCATCTTGCGCAAGCCGAGAAACCGTTTCTTTCATTTTCTCTATATCTTCTTCTTTTTGCTTCTCCTCAAGCAGGGCCTTCAGAAAACAGTAATTTGATGTTATTATAGGTCACATCATTATTAATAGAGATTATGTAATAAATGGGTAAAAACCTAATCACTTTCTTGAAAGCATACCTCTTATGCGAAACTTTTGAGACATCTCCACTTTGAGATCTTGCCTAAGTTATGAATGATATTTATTTTCCTTAACCTCCTCACCTGACCTTGTCCTAAATAAAAATTTATTCTTTTCCTTTGATATGTGTTTCAGCCAGTACCATCACTCTTCTAATCTCTAAGGCTGGGAATTTAGGATTATTTTTAAATTTTCTTTCTCCTTCATTCCTTATGGAAAATAATCAAATCTAAATACTATATTCTTGGAAAAATCTCTTAGATTTCCCTTTCTTTCCATTATTTGGTTTTATTCAAATTATGTCCCTTGTCACCTCATACCTCCATCACTGTAGACACCACCTACTTCCTCTCCATGAAATTTCTAACCAACCAATCATTTTCATCTCACCTAAAAAATATTCTTATAAGCCTAGTTCTGTTGTCAGTCACATCCCATTTCTTTGCTTCCCTGTGGAGCAAAACTCCTCTAAAGTCTGCACTTGCTCATTTCCAGAAGTTTCTGTGATGTTCACTCTAATCAGGCTTTCACTGTCCATGATCTCTATACTGCTAACCCATGAGAGTCAATTTTGCGTAATTATCTTATTGATCTGTCAAGCAGCACTTGAGATAATGGATTACTTTCTTTTCCTTGTTTTACCTTCTATACTTGGCTTTTAGCGCACCCTAGTATTGGTTTTCCTCTTAACTCATTGATTATTCCTTTTGAGTCTGCAATGCCGTTTCTTCCTCTTCTCCTGAACCTCTTTATTATCGAACTACCCAAGTCTTAGTCCTTGGTCCTTTTCTCTATCCACATCCACCCCTTGGTGGTCTAATCCAATCTTGTGGTTTTAAATACCATTTATATGCTGACAAGTCCCAAGTTTACATGTCTAGTTCAAGTATCTTCCTGAGCCTGGAACTCCTCCAATTTTAGGTTTGAATGAATCTTTTTTCTTTCTTTTTATAAATGTCATTACAGAGTAAGCGGCTCTGTGTTCTGATCCCACTATCTTGCAAAGATACCATACACATTCCTATCTCTGTTTTTGTTGTTTAATAAATTTCCTCCTACTTAAATAGGTAAGCTAGGGAGAAGTAATAGCTGTTTTGATATAACAATCTTGTCATGGAGAATGGGACAATGGGAAAAAGGGAAGTTTCATAAGAAACTAAGGTAAGGTTGTGCTTCATACCTGTTTGTATGATTGGTTAAGAGAACTTGACTTCTTGGAACAAGCAACTGAAGGTGGGAACCCTCTGGCAATTAAGCAGTAAGTCAAGAGGGAACTTAATACTGTAGGCATAAACAGGCAATTTACGGTTCAAGTCCAATTTGTGGACTTGAGACTTGGATGAGAAGATTTAAGGGACAGGAATGAGTATTATTACTACTAACTTCTCTGTCCATTGTGCTCCACACAAAATATTCATCTTTATGACCTGATGTTAAGAATGCTCATAGGCTTCGGAGGAGAGAGAGAAACAATTCTGTCCTGCTCATAATTTTTCTAGTTAACTGAGGCGTTTAGAGGAATTCCCAAGCATATTATGTATTTTGTGCCTTTCATCCAGTCTAAAAGATCACAGAAGGGAAGAGTATCTGAAAGGTATAAAAAGCACCTTAGCATTCCCACAGCTTAGATTTGGATAATTGTTTCTTTTTTATTTCTTAGTAGCTTCTTACCATGCAACTTATAGCTTGTTTTGAATAGTTCTCTTGGAAAACCATCTATCATGTAAAAAAGAAAACATAAATAAAACAAAGTATTTCCTTTGTAATCCCCATACGTCTCAGTGGAGTACTATGCACACACTAGGAATTCAATAAATATTGATTAAATAATAATTTAATGATTGCTTCGTAAGGGAGCCAGCAACATTAAAAACAAACCTATTTTGTGACTTCTATAAACTAAATACCATTAAAGAAAGTGGTAAAAGACAAAAGATGTGATATGTAGTAGCATAGTAATCACAATTATTAGAGGGTTAAAAAAAAAAAAGAGCAGTGACATGAAGGCTCCAGTTAATAAATCTTTATAGTTAATTTAATTCCTGTCAATTAAGCTTCTGCTCTATTAGAGTAATTGTGTAAGTAATGAAGGCGATATAAAGATTAATAAGATTCATCTGATTCAAGTGACTAAAATATAGAGTATACATACTGCAGTAAGTACTTTAACAGATTTTTTTTTTTAAGTATAAGACTACAGGGGATGAAGATTAGTTATACAAGGATTGGTGACATAAAAACGTCTAATAAAAGTTTTAGGAGAGGGTTGACATTTTATCATATTTTATGATGTTAAGTCTTAACATCAAGAATGTATCAATAGTATGTCTATTAATGGTGAGCAATTTCATTTTTATGCGTTAATTCTGTAGTTACTGATTCCCTTACTATCAGGTCATATGGGGGAATGTTCAGTATTTCATTATTTTATTTATTATCTATTTATTATTATTTATAAATGTGGTTACTAGTTTTCTTACCTGATTTTTTTGAAGGTTAGCTTCTTCTAGGAGTTGCATGCTATTTCTGGCTCTTACAATAGCTTCGTATTTCTCATTTTCTAATTCATAGCACTTTGCTTGTAAGTCTCTGGTCTGTTTTTCCAAATGTATTTTTTCTGCTCTTAATTGGGTAGCTTCTTGGATTGTCACACATAACCTAAAAATTAATAGTAATGTTGAGAAAGTTAAATATTTTTAAAAAGGAGGGAGATAGGAGATTTATAGAGTATCTATTACAGGACAGGCATTATTCCAGTCACTTTCACATGTATCTTCTCATTTGATTCACACAAAAGTTCTGTAAAGTAGGTTTCATTATTTCCATTTAAAAGAATAACAAACAGACCCAGAGAGCTTAAACATTTAATTAAGGTCATATGAATAATGAGCAGTGGGGCTTAGACTGAGCCTAGATATTATGACTCTGATTATGTCACATTTTCTACACTTTCCTACTTATGTTAACTCATACTGTCTTATACAGTTACATGACAGTGTTATAAAGCAAACCCTTAAAGAATAAGTTGTTCTTTCTCTTTATATGGTCTTTTTGTCTTTTAGTTTTTTGCTTGGCTCCCCTTTACTACTCTCTACCCAGGTAACCCATGTTAACTTACTGATGTATATCTTTGAATATTCTTCTCCACGTTCACAAAATCATATGTATGATATTTATATACACATACATATACACATAAATATACATACACAGTATATATACATCAATCCACAGGTTTTTAAACACAATTTTTTGTGTTATAAAAATTAAGATCATAGTATATACCCTTTTCTGCACTTGCTTTTTTTCATTCAATAACACCTTGTAAAAATCCCCTCAAGCAATACATCCAGAAGCTCTTTCCTTTCCTAGTCTGATGGATGCAACTTCTCCTCACTGTTAATTTGTATCTCCCTAATTACTGGAGAGTTTAGGAATATTTTAAAAGTTTGTTAGCCATGTGAATTGTCTTTCAATTTCCTCCTCATATCCTTTGCCTACTTTTTCCTGATGGCTTATTAACTTTGCTTGTTCCTTTATGAGAACTTTTTGAATATTAAGATATTTAACCCTCAGTCTGTTCTGTACGCTGCAAATATTTTTTCCCAAATCTACTTTTTTGTTGTGGCCTATTGACTCTATTTAGGAAATCTTTATTACACTAAAAATGCTCACTTGAATACAGCTAAATTTGACTATTTTTTTCAACATCTGGGATTTCAGTTTTTATAAAGATGATCTCATTTATCCATAGATGGTTAATGTAAGCTCCTAGATTTCCTAAAAAAAATGTTATGACTTTAATATTTTTACCTGTAAATCTTTAATCAATCTGGAATTTACTTCTGAATGTGCTATAAGACAGGAGTCCAATGTAACTTTCTTCCAGATTGATAGCCAGTTGTATGAGTACCATTAGTAACCGATGAATTGAAATAACCCCTTATACCTAAAATGTGCAAATATCATGATTTACTTATAGATTGTCATGATTCACTGATCTATTTGTCTAGTCTAGGCCCAAGTCATATTAACTTGATTATAGTGGCTTTATAATATGTCCTGATATGTTTTGGTAAGACAGTTCTTCCTTTGCATTACATATGTTTCTTTGTTTTTTTTTCAGGCATTTCTTTTCTAAGTGGTGGCATGAGAAGCCATAATGAACGTAACTGTATTTTCATTGTCACCCTTGCATTTCCCAGCTTTTGCATCACACATTTAGCTGTCCTATTATTTGCCATATTTAGGTTTATTAATGTTGTACCTCTTTCAAAATGATGATTTATTTTTTCATTAAATAAGGCCCTCTTTATTCTATTTACTGCTTTTACCATTAAACCCTACCTTATGTGATATTAATATTGTCATTCCTGCTTTCCTTTTGTTTACAGCTGTTAATATTCTCCACTAACACCTTTATTTTAAATTGAAAACAAATCTTCTTCATCTTTCCTTTCTTGATACCTTTGTTCTAGTTCATTTACTCTTTTAGGTATTTTCTAAAATAACACATTACTAGGCTTTAATCAAAATCTGCAGGTCTCTGCTTTTTAATGGAATACAGTCCTCTCATACTTTAATGATTTACATATATGACATTCTTCATTCCATCTTACTTTGGTTAAAGCACTGTGGTAGAAGATGAAGCAATCTCTACCTCTCCCACAGAGGTATAGGACATCTGGCACTTTACTAGCACCAGTTCACCCATTCACTTCACCATGGCCTCTTGGGGGCCAGGCAGAGGAGGTGGACTCATGAAGGGTTTACACCATCTTCATCTCCCAAGAGTCCATGTGTCTCAACAGGGCAAGCTTTGTTTAGGACTCTGTGAATTCCAATCATCAGTCAAGGCACTCTGACACTCACCTCCAGGCTTCACAAACACACATGTCAGAAAAAGTCTTGCAATTAAAGGATTTACATGTATTTAACAGTCCATCGGTCACAGCAACCATGTGGCTCTGAAAAGTCACACTGGTGTTAGGGGTGGAGTTATAGGAAAGTAGATTCAGATCATCAGCTTCATAATTTAACGGTTTCCATAATTTTATAACATAAAAGACGTATTACGCCTGTTATTATTCTTATAAAGCACTTCTATATCCTCTACAGCCAAATCTTATACGAATCCTTTCTTTCAACTTACTAAAGCTGGGCCAAGTTCCCACTCTATAATAATAGTAACAACAACGATAATAGCAAACACTTGTAAGAACATTCTTTGTGCTAGGTACTTTACATATATTAAAGAAAACATAATCCTCAATATCTTCAATGATGCTATGAAACAGGTTATAGCATTAGCCTATGAGGTAGGATATGAGATTATATCATATAAATTATAAGGTAGGTTAAATCATTGTATTTATTTTATAGATAGAGAAACTGAAGAACAAAAAGGGTAAGCAAGGTGCCCAAGGTTATTGATCTAGTTACTGGTGAAGCTGGAGTTTGAACTCAGTCAGTTTGGGTCCAGAGTCAGTGTTCCTAACAAATATGCTATACTGCCAAATAGAAACTTCCACCTAAGGATGTCCACTCTCGCCACTATTATTCAAAGCAGTTTTGGAACTCTTAGCCATGGCAATCAGAGAAGAAAAAGAAATAAAAGGAATCCAAATTGGAAAAGAAGCATTAAAAATGTCACTGTTTGCAGATGACATGATACTATAGATAGAAAATCCTAAAGACGCCCCCAGAAAACTACTAGAGCTAATAGATGAATTGCAGGATACAAAATTAATGCACAGAAATCTCTTGCATTCCTATACACTAATGAAGAAAAATCTGAAAGAGAAATTAAGGAAACACTCCCATTTACCATTGCAACAACAACAAAATACCTAGGAATAAACCTACCTAAGGAGGTAAAAGACATATACTCAGAAAACTATAGGACACTGATGAAAGAAAGCAAAGATGACACAAACAGATGGAGAGATATACCATGTTCTTGGATTGGAAGAATCAACAGTGTGAAAATGACTGTACTATCCAAAGCAATCTACAGATTCAATGCAATCCCTATTAAGTTACCAACAGCATTTTTCACCGAACTAGAACAAAAAATTTTACAATTTGTATGGAAACACAAAAGACCCTGAATAGCCAAAGCAATCTTGAGAAAGAAAAAACGGAGCTGGAGGAATCAGGCTCCCTGACTTCAGGCTATACTGAAACCTGAAGCTACACAAAGCTATACAAAGCTACAGTAATCAAAACAGTACAGTACTAGCACAAAAACAGAAATATAGATCAATGGAACAGTACAGAAAGCCCAGAGAAAAACCCACGCACCTATGGTCGCCTAATCTATGACAAAGGAGGCAAGAATATACAATGGAGAAAAGACAGTCTATTCAATAAGTGTTGCTGGGAAACTGGACAGTTACATGTAAAAGAATAAAACTAGAACACTCCCTAACACCACACACAAAAATAAACTCAAAATGGATTAAAGACCTAAATGTAAGACCAGACACTATAAAACGCTCACAGGAAAACAGGGAAGAACATTCTTTGACATGAATCACAGCAAGATCTTTTTTCACCTACCTCCTAGAGTAATGAAAATAAAAACAAAAATAAACAAATGGGACCTAATGAAACTTAAAAGCTTTTGCAGGGGCCCGGACGAAGATGGCAGAAGAGTAAGACGCGGAGATCACCTTCCTCCCCACAGATACATCAGAAATTCATCTACACGTGGAACAACTCCTACAGAACACCTACTGAATGCTGACAGAAGACCTCAGACCCCCCAAAAGGCAAGAAACACCCCACATACCTGGGTAGGGCAAAAGAAAAAAAGAATAAACAAAGACAATAGGATAGGGACGGGACCTGCACCAGTGGGAGGGAGCCGGAAAGGAGGGAAGGTTTCTACACACTACAAGCCCCTTCGCGGGCGGAGACTGCAGGTGGCGGAGGGGGAAAGCTTCGGAGTAGCGGAGGAGAGCACAGCAACAGAGGTGCGGAGGGCAAAGCGGAGAGATTCTGGCACAGAGGACCGGTGCCCTCAGGCACACACCAGCCCAAGAGGCTTGTCTGCTTGGCCGCCGGGGCGGGCGGGGCTGGGAGCTGAGGCTCGGGTATCGGCTTTCATTCGGAGCGCAGGGAGAGGACTGGGGCTGGCGGCAGGAAGAGAGCCTGAAGGGGTTAGTGCACCACGGCTAGCCCGGAGGGAGTCCGGGGAAAGGGTCTGGAGCTGCCGAAGAGGCAAGAGACTTTTTTCCCTTTTATTTCCTAGTGCGCGAGGGGAGGGCATTAAGAGGGCTGCTTGGGGAAGTGCCGGAGACAGGAGCGAGCCGCGGGTGAGGCGCGGACCTTGGAGACGGGTGTGGGCGGCCGCCGCGGGGCCTGTGTGCGAGCGCGGGTCACTGTCCGCCACGCCTTCCGGGGGGCCTGTGCACCCCGCCACTGCCGGGGTCCCGAGACCCGGGGAAGGCTTTCCCGGGAAAGCGCACGGAGCGCCACGGGCTGCTGCAACGTCACGGGGCCTCTGCTGCCGCAGGCCCGCCCCACACTGCGCGCCCCTCCCTCCCCTCTGCCTGAGTGAGCCAGAGCCCCCGAATCAGCGGCTCCGTTATAAACCCGTCCTGTCTGAGCAAAGAACGGACGCCCTCCGGCGACCTACGCGCAGAGGCGGGGCCAGGTCCAAGGCTGAGACCCGGGAGCTGTGAGAGCAGAGACAGGGAAATCTCTCTGTGCAGCCTCGGAGGCAGCGGATTAAAACTCCAAGGTCCATTTGATGTGCCCTGCATCTGTGGAGTGCATCAATGGACAGCGAATCATCCCAAATTGAGGAAGTGGACTTTGAGGACAAGATTTAAGACTTTCCCCCCCTTTTCCTCTTTTTACAACGAATTATTCCAAATTAAGGGGGTGGACTTAGAAGCAAGATTTCAGACTTCTCGCCCTTTTCCTCTTTTTACAATGAATTATCCCAAATTGAGGAGGTGGACTTGGAGAGCAAGATTTTTGATTTTTCCCCCTGCTCTCTTTTTGTGAATGTGTATGTGTAATCTTCTGTCTAAGATTCTCTCTGTAGAGCTTTGATTCCACCATATGTCCCAGGGTTCTATCGGTCCGTTTTTTTTTCCAATAATTACTTTCTAATTTTAGTAACACTACTGTATTTCATACTTTATTCTATTTTACTTTACCTGCTCTTTTTTTCCTACCTTCCCTTCCTCCCTCCCTCCCTCTGCTCCTCCTTTCCTTCTTTCTTTTTCTTTCCTCCCTCCCTCCCTCCCACCCTTCTTCTTTCCACTTTCTTTTTCTTTCCTTCCTCCCTCCCTCCCTCCTGTCTTTCTTTCTTTCTTTGCTTCCTCCCTCCCTCCCTCCCTTCTTCCATTCACTCTTCCTTTTGCTTTCATTCCTCCCTCCCTCCCTCCTTTCTTTCCTTCTTTCCATCCTTCCTCCCTCCCTCCTTTCTTTCTTTCTTCCTTCCTTCCTTTCTTCCCTTCTTCCTTTCTTTCCCTCTCTCTTTCTTTCTTCTACTAATTCTTTCTTTCTACTTTTTCTCCCTGTTATTCTGAGCCGGGTGGATGAAAGGCTCTTGGTGCTGCAGCCAGGAGTCAGTGCTGTGCCTCTGAAGTGGGAGAGCCAACTTCAGGACACGGGTCCACAAGAGACCTCCCATCTCCACATAGTATCAAGCAGCGAAAATCTCCCAGAGATCTCCATCCCAACACCAGCACCCAGCTTCAGTCAACGACCAGCAAGCTACAGTGCTGGTCACCCTATGCCAAGCAACTAGCAAGGCAGGAACACAACGCCACCCATTAGCAGAGAGGCTACCTAAAAACATAATAAGGCCATAGGCACCCCAAAACACACCACCAGATGTGGACCTGTCCACCAGAAAGACAAGATCGAGCCTCAACCACCAGAACACAGGCATTAGTCCCCCCCACCAGGAAGCCTACACAACCTACTGAAACAGCCTTAGCCACTGGGATCAGACACCAAAAACAACGGGAACTACGAATCTGCAGCCTGCAAAAAGGAGACCCCAAACACAGTAACATAAGCAAAATGAGAAGACAGAAAAACACACAGCAGGTGAAGGAGCAAGATAAAAACCTACCAGACCTAACCAATGAAGAGGTAATAGGCAGTCTACCTGAAAAAGAATTCAGAATAATGATAGTAAAGCTGATCCAAGATTCTATTTCCAAGATCCAAACTCTTGGAAATAGAATAGACAAAATGCAAGAAACAGTTAACAAGGACCTAGAAGAACTAAAGATGAATCAAGCATCGATTAAAAACACAATAAATGAAATGAAAAATACTCTAGATGGGATCAATAGCAGAATAACTGAGGCAGAAGAATGGATAAGTGAGGTGGAAGATAAAATAGTGGAAATAACTGCTGCAGAGCAAATTAAAGAAAAAAGAATGAAAAGAACAGAGGACGGTCTCAGAGACCTCTGGGACAACAATAAACGCACCAACATTCGAATTATAGGGGTTCCAGAAGAAGAAGAGAAAAAGAAAGGGACTGAGAAAATATTTGAAGAGATTATAGTTGAAAACTTCCCCAATATGGGAAAGGAAATAGTTAATCAAGTCCAGGAGGCACAGAGAGCCCCATACAGAATAAATCCAAAGAGAAATACACCAAGACACATATTAATCAAACTGTCAAAAATTAAACACAAAGAAATCGTATTAAAAGCAGCAAGGGAAAAACAACAAATAACACACAAGGGAATCCCCATCAGGTTAACAGCTGATCTCTCAGCAGAAACTCTACAAGCCAGAAGGGAGTGGCAGGACATAATTAAAGTGATGAAGGACAGAAACCTGCAACCAAGATTACTCTACCCAGCAAGGATCTCATTCACATTTGATGGAGAAATTAAAACCTTTACAGACAAGCAAAAGCTGAGAGAGTTCAGCACCACCAAACCACCTTTACAACAAATGCTAAAGGAACTTCTCTAGGCAAGAAACACAACAGAAGGAATATACCTACAATAACGAACCCAAAGCAATTAAGGAAATGGGAATAGGAACATACATATCAATAATTACCTTAAATGTAAATGGACTAATTGCTCCCACCAAAAGACACAGATTGGCTGAATGGATACAAAAACAAGACCCATATATATGCTGTCTGCAAGAGACCCACTTCAGACCTAGAGACACATACAGATTGAAAGTAAGGGGATGGAAAAAGATATTCCATGCAAATGGAAACCAAAAGAAAGCTGGAGTAGCAATTCTTATATCAGACAAAATAGACTTTAAAATACAGACTATTAGAAGAGACAAAGAAGGACACTACATAACGATAAAGGGATCGATCCAAGAAGAAGATATAACAATTGTAAATATTTATGCACCCAACATAGGAGCACATCAATACATAAGGCAAATACTAACAGCCATAAAAGGGGAAATCGACAGTAACACAATCATAGTAGGGGACTTTAACACCCCACTTTCACCAATGGACAGATCATCCAAAATGAAAATAAATAAGGAAACACAAGCTTTAAATGATACATTAAACAAGATGGACTTAGTTGATATTTATAGGACATTCCATTCAAAAATAACAGAATACACATTTTTCTCAAGTGCTCATGGAACATTCTCCAGGATAGATCATATCTTGGGTCACAAATCAAGCCTTGGTAAATTTAAGAAAATTGAAATTGTATCAAGTATCTTTTCCGACCACAATGCTATGAGACTAGCTACACATCAATTACAGGAAAAGATCTGTAAAAAATACAAACACATGGAGGCTAAACAATACACTACTCAATAACGAAGTGATCACTGAAGAAATCAAAGAGGAAATTAAAAAATACCTAGAAACAAATGACAATGGAGACACGACGACCCAAAACCTATGGGACGCAGCAAAAGCAGTTCTAAGGGGGAAGTTTATAGCAATACAGTCCCACCTTAAGAAACAGGAAACATTTCGAGTAAACAACCTGACCCTGCACCTAAAGCAATTAGAGAAAGAAGAACAAAAAAACCCCAAAGTTTGCAGAAGGAAAGAAATCATAAAGATCAGATCAGAAATAAATGAAAAAGAAATGAAGGAAACGATAGCAAAGATCAACCAAACTAAAAGCTGGTTCTTTGAGAAGATAAACAAAATTGACAAACCATTAGCCAGACTCATCAAGAAAAGAGGGAGAGACGACTCAAATCAATAGAATTAGAAATGAAAAAGGAGAAGTAACAACTGACACTGCAGAAATACAAAAGATCATGAGAGATTACTATAAGCAATTCTATGCCAATAAAATGGACAACCTGGAAGAAATGGACAAATTCTTAGAAATGCACAACCTGCCAAGACTGAATCAGGAAGAAATATAAAATATGAATAGACCAATCACAAGCACTGAAATTGAAACTGTGATTAAAAATCTTCCATCAAACAAAAGCCCAGGACCATATGGCTTCACAGGCGAATTCTATCAAACATTTAGAGAAGAGCTAACACCCATCCTTCTCAAACTCTTCCAAACAATATCAGAGGAAGGAACACTCCCAAACTCATTCTACGAGGCCACCATCACCTTGATACCAAAACCAGGCAAGGATGTCACAAAGAAAGAAAACTACAGGCCAATATCACTGATGAACATAGATGCAAAAATCCTCAACAAAATACTAGCAAACAGAATCCAACAGCACATAAAAAGGATCATACACCATGATCAAGTGGGGTTTATTCCAAGAATGCAAGGATTCTTCAATATATGCAAATCAATCAATGTGATACACCATATTAACAAGTTGAGGGAGAAAAACCATATGATCATCTCAATAGATGCAGAGAAAGCTTTCGACAAAATTCAACACCCATTTATGATAAAAACCCTGCAGAAAGTAGGCACAGAAGGAACTTTCCTCAACATAATAAAGGCCATATATGACAAACCCACAGCCAACATTGTCCTCAATGGTGAAAAACTGAAACCATTTCCACTAAGATCAGGAACAAGACAAGGCTGCCTACTCTCACCACTCTTATTCAACATAGTTTTGGAAGTTTTAGCCACAGCAATCAGAGAAGAAAAGGAAATAAAAGGAATCCAAATTGGAAAAGAAGAAGTAAAGCTGTCACTGTTTGCAGATGACATGATACTATACATAGAGAATCCTAAAGATGGTACCAGAAAACTACTAGAGCTAATCAATGAATTTGGTAAAGTAGCAGGATACAAAATTAATGTACAGAAATCTCTGGCATTCCTGTACACTAATGATGAAAAATCTGAAAATGAAATCAAGAAAACACTCCCATTTACCATTGCAACAAAAAGAATAAAATATCTAGGAATAAACCTACCTAAGGAGACAAAAGACCTGTATGCAGAAAATTATAAGACACTGATGAAAGAAATTAAAGATGATACAAATAGATGGAGAGATATACCATGATCCTGGATTGGAAGAATCAATATTGTGAAAATGACTCTACTACCCAAAGCAATCTACAGATTCAATGCAATCCCTATCAAAGTACCACTGGCATTTTTCACAGAACTAGAACAAAAAATTTCAAAATTTGTTTGGAAAAACAAAAGGCCCCGAATAGCCAAAGCAATCTTGAGAACGAAAAACGGAGCTGGAGGAATCAGGCTCCCTGACTTCAGGCTATACTACAAAGCTACAGTAATTAAGACAGTGTGGTACTGGCATAAAAACAGAAAGATAGATCAGTGGATCAGGATAGAAAGCCCAGAGATAAACCCACGCACATATGGCCAACTTATCTTTGATAAAGGAGGCAGGAATGTACAGTGGAGAAAGGACAGCCTCTTCAATATGTGGTGCTGGGAAAACTGGACAGGGACATGTAAAAGTTTGAGATTAGATCATTCCCTAACACCATACACAAAAATAAGCTCAAAATGGATTAAAGACTTAAATGTAAGGCCAGAAACTATCAAACTCTTAGAGGAAAACATAGGTAGAACACTCTATGACATAAATCACAGCAAGATCCTTTTGGACCCACCTCCTAGAGAAATGGAAATAAAAACAAAGATAAACAAATGGGACCTAATGAAACTTCAAAGCTTTTGCACAGCAAAGGAAACCATAAACAAGACCAAAAGACAACCCTCAGAATGGGAGAAAATATTTGCAAATGAAGCAACTGACAAAGGATTAGTCTCCAAAATTTATAAACAGCTCATGCAGCTCAATAGCAAAAAAACAAACAACCCAATCCAAAAATGGGCAGAAGACTTAAATAGGCATTTCTCCAAAGAAGATATACAGACTGCCAACAAACACATGAAAGAATGCTCAACATCATTAATCATTAGAGAAATGCAAATCAAAACTACAATGAGATATCATCTCACACCAGTCAGAATGGCCATCATCAAGAAATCTAGAAACAATAAATGCTGGAGAGGGTGTGGAGAAAAGGGAACACTCTTGCACTGCTGGTGGGAATGTGAATTGGTACAGCCACTATGGAGAACAGTATGGAGGTTCCTTAAAAAACTACAAATAGAACTACCATATGACCCAGCAATCCGACTACTAGGCATATACCCCGAGAAAACCATAATTCAAAAAGAGACATGTACCAAAATGTTCATTGCAGCTCTATTCACAATAGCCTGGAGCTGGAAACAACCTAAGTGTCCATCATCGGATGAATGGATAAAGAAGATGTGGCACATAAATACAATGGAATATTACTCAGCCATAAAAAGAAACGAAACTGAGCTATTTGTAATGAGGTGGATAGACCTAGAGTCTGTCATACAGAGTGAAGTAAGTCAGAAAGAGAAAGACAAAAACCGTATGCTAACACATATATACGGAATTTAAAAAGAAAAATGTCATGAAGAACCTAGGGGTAAAACGGGAATAAAGACACAGACCTACTTGAGAATGGTCTTGAGGATATGGGGAGGGGGAAGGGTAAGCTGTGACAAAGCGAAAGAGAGGCATGGACATATATACACTACCAAACGTAAGGTAGATAGATAGTGGGAAGCAGCCGCAGAGCACAGGGAGATCAGCTCGGTGCTTTGTGACCGCCTGGAGGGGTGGGATGGGGAGGGTGGGAGGGAGGGAGATGCATGAGGGAAGTGATGTGGGAACAGATGTATATGTATGACTGATTCACTTTGTTATAAAGCAGAAACTAATAAAAATAAATAAATAAATAAATAAATAAATAAATAAATAAAAGCTTTTGCACAGCAAAGAAAACCATAAATGAGATGAAAAGACAACCCTCAGAATGGGAGACAATATTTGCAAATGAAACAGCTGACAAGGGATTAATCTCCAAAACATACAAAGAGCTCATGCAGCTCAATATCAAAAAAACAACAACCCAATCAAAAAATGGGCAGAAGACCTCAATAGACATTTCTCCAAAGAAGACATACAGGTAGCCAAGAGACACATGAAAAAATGCTCAACATCGGGCTTCCCTCGTGGCGCAGTGGTTGAGAGTCCGCCTGCTGATGCAGGGGATATGGGTTCGTGACCCAGTCTGGGAAGATCCCACATGCCATGGAGTGGCTGGGCCCGTGAGCTATGGGCCGCTGAGCCTGCGCGTCTGGAGCCTGTGCTCCGCAGCAGGAGAGGACACAGCAGTGCGAGGCCCGCATACCGTGCAAAAAAAAAAAAAAAAAAAAAAAAAAAAAAGCTCAATATCACTAATTATTAGAGAAATGCAGATCAAAACTACAATGAGGTATCACCTCACACCAGTCAGAATGGCCATCATCAAAAAATCTACATACAATACAGGCTGGAGAGGGAGTCGAGAAAAGGGAAGGAACCCTCTTGCACTGTTGGTGGGAATGTAAATTAATACAACCACTGTGGAAAACAGTATGGAGGTTCCTTAAAAAACCAAAACTAGAACTACCATATGACCCAGCAATCCCACTCCTGGGCATATACCCTGAGAAAACCATAATTCAAAAAGGCACATGCACCCCAATGTTCATTGCAACACTATTTACAAAAGCCAGGTCATGGAAACAACTTAAATGTCCATCGATGGATGAATGGATAAAGAAGATGTGGTACATATATACAATGGAATATTATTCAGTCATAAAAAGGAACAAAACTGGGTCATTTGGAGAGATGTGGATGGACCTAGAGTCTGTCATACAGAGTGAATTAAGTCAGAAAGAGAAAACACAAATATCGTATATTAACTCATGCATGTGGAATCTAGAAAATGGTACAGATGAACCTATTTTCAAGTCAGGAATAGAGACGTGGTGGACATGGTTGGGGGAAGGGGGGGATGGATGAACTGGGAGATTGGGATTGACATATATACACTACTCTGTGTAAAACAGATAGCTAGTGGGAACCTGCTGCGTGGTGCAGGGAGCTCAGCTTGGTGCTCTGTGGTGACCTAGATGGGTGGGATTGGGGGTGGGGTGGGAGGGAGGTCCAAGAGAGAGGGAATATATGTATACATATAGCTGATTCATACAGCAGAAACTAACACAACGTTGTAAAGCAACTCATACCCCAATGAGGAAAAAAAAAGAAACTTCCACCTAAATTACAACGATTCAGATCTACGTGTCTATCTATAACTATATAGCAAGGCGCTGTCATTTCAAGTTAAGTTGGTGGTGAGGAAACATAACAAAACCCAGGGCACTGGAGGAAAGTCTGCATATTGAACATTATCACCTGCCAGACTCTTTCTTCAGGTTTTGGAATACACTCAGGCTTGTGCACTTCCATCCCCAGCCCACGGCAAAAGACTGATGGATCCTACTCTGGAGAAATTGGCTCAAGAAAGAGCACCCTCAGATTCTGATATCTGGGGACTGCCCAAGGAAAAAGCCAGCTCACTGCCTAAACATAATATAGTAAGTGTGCCAGACTATAAGCCCACCTATACATACCTACCTACCTACCTACTTTTTGGTGTCTTACTTTTTAAAAAAATTGAGATATAATTGACATACAACATTACAGTCAACCCCCATATCTGTGGTTTCCACATTACAGGATTCAACCAACCAGGCTGAAAATATTAAAAACAAATTTCCGAAAAGTAAAACTTAAATTTGCTGTGCACCAGCAACTATTTACATAGCATTTGTATTGTATTAGTAAGTAATCTAGACATGATTTAAAGTATACAGGAGGATGTGCATAGGTTATATACAAACACTATCATTTTATATAAGGGACTTGAACATCCACGGATTTTGGTATCCACAGGGGTCCTGGACCCAAAACCAAGTGGATACTGAGGGACAACTGTGTATTAGTTTCAGGCGAAAACATAATAATTCAGTATTTGCATATATTTTGAAATAATCACAATAAGTCAAGTTGATATCACCACATATACAATTACAATTTTTTTTCTTGTGATGAGAACTTTTAAGATCTATTCTCTTAGCAACTTTCAAATATATAATACAGTATTATTAACTATAGTCACCATGCTGTATATTACATCCCTGTGATTCATTTCTTTTATAACTGGAAGTATGCACCTTTTGACCACCTTCATCTATTTCACCCACCCCTCCCCAATCCCTGCCTCTGGCAACCATCAATCTGTTCTCTGTATCTGTGAATTTGATTTTTAAAAACATGGAGTGTTTCAAGGATTTGAGTGTGGGTCATGCTAATTTTCTTTGTATATTCCAGGTTTTAGTATATGTGCTGGTGAAGCAGGCACTTTGGTGTCTTATTTTTAAATATCAATGGATAGAAAGGATCACCAAGCCTTTGGAAGGAAGACAGACAGGCACAACGAAAAAAGGAATGTTAGAGAAATCAGCGACAATGCAGATGGCAGAATAAAACCTTAAAAATATTTTAATATATTTTACTAAGAGATGATATAAAATTTATACTAAGATACTATAGAAAAAGAAACATTCAGGGGATAAGAAATGGCTCTTTAAAAAATTTATGATAGCTAAAATAAAATATTCAACAAATGGTTAGTTAGAAGAAAATTTAAAGGAACCCCCAAGAAAGGAGAAAATCAATGAAGAAATGGAAAATGGGAGAGAAAAAACAGGAAAATTAGGGAATCAATCCATTAGATCCAATATCCAGCTAACATTATAAGAAAAAATGAAAAAACAGAGAAAAAAAATTATTCAACAGAAAATCCCAAAAATATTGCCAGAAGTGAAGAACATGAATTTCTATATTGAAATGTCCCCAGTAAAATGAATAAAGACATATTCTTACTAAATGTGCACATCTGCAATTGTAGAATATTAACTGTGGAGGTCGTGGGTGGATGATCCCGCAAGTCTCTGGGACAGGGTCCACAGGGGTGGGGGAACAGGTCAAACATACAAAGCAGGAATTTCGAATGACAAAGGAATTTTTTTCTGCAGCTGGAAGCTAAATAATATGAGGAAAATGTCAACATTTTAAGGAAAAATGATTTAAAACCTAGAATTTCCAACCTAGGATTCATTACTCACCCAAACTATCACTTTTAAAGGTAGAATAAAGATATTTATAAACAATGTCTTAAAAAAATGTACCTTCCATGTGTACTCAGGAAGCTGAGGGAGAATGGTATCTGTTAAAATGGGAGCAGGGAGGTGGAGACAACAAATCACAACAAGGAAAGAACAATGGTTTGGAATCTTAGTCTTATTGGCATATTCTTACCTTGAAAGAAACACCAAATTAAAAAATATGAAGAGGTAGTTTAAAGCAATTCTATTCATTTCACTCTGACCTTATTCAACAGAGAATATACAAATCAGCAGTCTTTCCCAGAGAACTGGTGTTCCCTAGAGATAATTCCCAGTACCCATGAATCATCTGAAAAGCAGGGAGGCAGAGGCCTTTTTTGGAAGATGGGAGAAAATGATTTATGCTTCTTAGGTGTTTGTGGCATTTGAAAGGATCACAAATAATAATTTTATAAATAAATAATAAATATAATTTTAATAACTCAAATAGTAAGTATTTACTGAGGCCAAAGTGTCTTTGATTTTATGGAACAAAGATGGCCATTAAAAACAGCTTTTCCATAGCTGGTAGTTCCATTAGACAGGATATATTCACACCTAAAACACTGGCTGAACATTGCTTATAGACACATATCAACTACACTAATAATTCTGCTTTCTCTTATATAAAAATACAAGAGTTTTTTTAACTTTAAAATATAACTTTTTTTAATCATAATAGAAACAACATTAATTTAATAGCTCCAAGAGACAGCCAATGTAAAAATTTTCTTCTCAAAGGCAGCTAGCTGAATACTGAACTTTAAAAAATATCCTTAGATTTTCTTACGTATGCAGTAATCTCTCTTTAGTAAGCTTTCAGTTAGGTTATATTATAACTTTATACTAAAAGCAGAAAAAAAACAACAAAAATCTCAGAGACTTCAGTACTAAAAAGACAACTTAAAGCATTGATTAACAACTTGATTCCTTATGAAATACTATCAGAATCAAAGGAACTGAAATTTACATATTCAGATTTCACTATTTCAAGTCTCTAGCATTTATTTTCATAGCACATAATGCTACTAAAATAACAAATGAAAAATCTACAACCACAGACTTTTCTCTAAGGTTAACAAAAAAGTTCAAGAAAGCAGTCAAATAATCATTCAACTGTTGAAAAGTTTAGAAAAATGCAAAACAAAACCCAAAAAACCCTAGCACTTAAAAATTACATCTTTCATCAGAATCTCAAGTTAGTAGTTAAAATCAATTAGTTCTGAACCCACTGTGAGCAAAGAAATTAGTTTTATTAGCATTTTGGAAAACAAGAAACAGAAGCTCAGAGACACTAATTTTTTTCTGAACAAACAGTATTAGCCATGGATCTGTGACTAGAACTGAGATCTCAATTTTTGAGGTCCTCAGATCAGTAGACTACTTCTGAGTGTAACAGATTCCAATCATACAGAGTAAATTTTTCAGCTACAAACCATAATGTGATTTTATGTGCTGTAGTCACTGTATCTTTAATAGATTACAAATGACAATTTTCAAGTTCCTTAAGGGAATATCCAACAAGGACTAGAAAACAACAAAAGATTCTAGAATGAACATCTGCATTAAGACAGCAATTAAAGACAAAGTTACAGAATATATTTAAAAAGTAGCCCAGGGCTTCCCTGGTGGTGTAGTGGTTGGGAGTCTGCCTGCCGATGCAGGGGACACAGGTTCGTGTCCTGGTCCGGGAAGATCCCACATGCCGCGGAGTGGCTAGGCCCGTGAGACATGGGCCTGCACGTCCAGAGCCTGTGCTCCACAACGGGAGAGGCCACAGCAGTGAGAGGCCCGCGTACAGCAAAAAAAAAAAAAAAAAAAAAAAAAAAAAAAAGTAGCCCAGACCTTCAAAGGTAACTGAAAACTTTTGTTCCATAAGACTCCAGGAAAAACATCTATAATGATTTCTCAAGTATTTCTCAGTAAGAAATGATTTTTCTGTATAATTTTTACCCAACTTCACTATTTTTTTTTCTGCTTTAAGATGAAAAGAACATTTCTGATTTGGGGATTAACTAAACTTGACTATTACTGTTTTGGAGAAAAGGCAAAGACAAAAATGATCTTTGAATATATGTTCAAAACACATGTTCAATCTTCTGAATATGATTTTTTTTAATAAACAATGTCCAGCAAATCAGATTTCAAACCTATGATTACAGTTTCTTTAGCATTTATAAAATATATATTCTAGACGATATCATAAATCATAAACACACTCTAATGTGGAATAACATTTGAAGCTTATAGACTAGATGTATTTAGCAGTTTACCTTGTTTCTGATTGTTTTATACTAGACTGTAATTGCTGTAAGCGCCTATCTGATGCTTCCTCTCTTCCTTGGGCAGACACCATATCCTCCTCCTAGAAAATAAAGAAACTGGATGTTTACTTTTAGTTTGTCAAAATTCAATACATCATTAAACAGCATAAAGAAAACAGTTCACTCTGTAAAGTTATTATGTTGCTAGAATTTCATATGTAAGTTTAAAACAATATCACTTTGGAAACAAACCATGCATATACTAAAAAAGGGGGAGGAGAACCTCACTATCAATTCTGTATTAGTAAAACAATAATCAAAACAGTCACTGCATATGGATTTCTATCAATATTCCAACTATTTCTATAGCACAAGTCTAAAAAAACAACGCAGGGATTTGTTGCAGATAATCTGCCCTCAGAATATGTTCTCTTAGCTAGGTTATGCTGCATTCTGTTATAATCATAGGATATTTCTACTATAAATAGTGACGCTTTAAAATAAATTAATAGGTTTTATTTGTATCATCTCAAAAAAAAAAATTCCTGTTCATCCTATCCTACCTTTTGTTGTGTTCTTCTATTGGCTTTTAGCTGTATCTCTTTGAATTATTTTTTAGTGGTTGCTCTAGAAACTGTAACTTGCATCTTTAACTTATCCCAATTTATTTAGTTAATATTAATTCAGAGAAAACACTAGAACCTTGCTACAGTGTATTTATTGCCGTGAAACATCCTAGGTTTTAGTGTCTTTGTTGTCATATAGTGTATGTGCATACTTTATAAATCCAGTCAAGTCTTTTAAGGTATTGACAAGAGAAAAAAAAACATAAATTATGTACGTGTATTATTTCATATTTACAACTCCTGTTGCACTTAATTTCTTCCTATATCTGAGTTGTCACCTGGTGTCATTTCCTTTCAGTCTAAAGAAATTCCTTCAGCAGTTTTTGAAGGACAGCTCTACTAAGTGACAAAATTTCCCAGTTTTTCTTTACCTAAAAATGCCTTTATTTTGCTCTCGTTTTTGAAGTACAGTTCCACTGGACATACCATTATTTATTTATTTATTTATTTATCTTTGGTTGTGTTGGGTCTTTGTTGCTGCGCACAGGCTTTCTCTAGTTGCAGTGAGCAGGGGCTACTCTTTGTTGCAGTGCACGGGCTTCTCATTGCGGTGGCTTCTCTTGTTGTGGAGCACAGGCTCTAGGCATGTGGACTTCAGCAGTGCGGAGCATGGGCTCAGTGGTTGTGGCTCTCAGGCCCTAGAGCACTCAGGCTTCAGCAGTGGCTTCAGCAGGCTCTAGGCATGTGGGCTCAGTAGCTGCGGCGTGAGGGCTCCAGGGCGAGTGGGCTCAGTAGTTGTGGCTCGTGGGCTCTAGAGCACAGGCTCAGTAGCTGTGGCACAAGGGCTGAGTTGCTCTGCAGCATGTGGGATCTTCCCAGACCAAAGATTGAACCCGCGTCCCCTCCACTGGCAGGCGGGTTCTTGACCACTGCGCCACCAGGGAAGTCCCTGGACATAGAATTCTTAATGAGCATTTTTTTCCGTCAGCACTTCAAATATATTACTTCAGTGTTTTCTGCTTCCACAATTTTTTGATGAGAGGTCAGCCATTATTCTTATCTCTGCTCCCTGTTCCTACTTTTCTGTTGCTGCTTTCAAGTTTTCTCTTTGTAATTGGCTGTCAGTGTTGTCATGATGTGTTTAAAGTGATTTTCTTTGTGTTTATTGTACTAAGGTTTCACTGAGTTTCTTGGATTTGCTAATGTTTTCCACCAAATTTTGGAAGTTTTCAGTCATTATTTCTTTAAACATCTTTTCTACCCCCTACTTCTGCAATTCCAATTACACTTCGACTGGCTTGCTTCATATTGTCCCACAGATCTCTGAGGTCCTGTTCATTTTTCTTTCATCTTTTAAACTCTATTCTTTGAACAGGAAAATTTCTATTGATCTGTTTTTAAGTTCATTGATTATTTCTTCTGCTCATTCCAATTAATTTTTGAGCCCATCTAATGAAATTTTTTATTTGGGTTGATGTACTTTTAAACTCTAGAATTTCTATTTTTAAAATTATTTTCTAGTTCTCAATTAAACATTCTCTATCCATTCCTTCACTTATATCTTATTTTACTCTAATTTAAAAATAGATTTTCTTTAATTCTGTGAACATGTTTATAATAGCTTATTTGAAGCCTTTCTTTGCCCGCTAAATCCAACAGTTAAATCCAAACTCAATGAAAATGAGTTTCTATCAACTTCTTCTTCCTCCCCCTCTCCCACCAGTCATACTTTAGTGTCTAGTAAGTTTTGATTGAAAACTGGATAATAAAGATAACGAATCACAGTTTCTCTGGATTCTGTTTTGTTTTTTCGAAGATTAGCTTTTTTTTGTTCAGTTAGGCAATTATCTTACCTAGACTCAAACTCTGAAGTGTGTCCCCTATAGTGTGCAGCAGCTGGCATCTGTGATGAGTTCTTATTTCTTTCCACTGTTGCTCTTCTAACTAGGCTCCCAGGCAACTCACTGTGCCTGCATAATTTGAGGATCCGTCAAGATTTGGGCAGAGGTAGGGCTCATCCTCTTTGTGGCTTTGTCGCTTTTACAGACTCCCCTGTAATTTTCAGCTGCTCTGCCAGCTTTGGGCTCTGTCCACTAATACTTCAAACATTGATGCTTCAGCTTTTGGCTGCTCAAGTTGCACACATCTCGGGAATGCACTCAATTATAAAAAGCTGCAAAACCTAAACATCTAGTTCCATATAGCTCTATCTTTCAAGAGTAGATGTCTCTCAGATCTCTGCCTACTTTTTCATTGGGTTTTCTGGGGACCCTCTCCAGCTCCCATGTGCATAGTTTGGTTGTCAGCCATGGAATTGGTCAGACTTTACATTCAGAATTTGGGTCTCAATTTTTTGTGTGTGTGGTTCTCTTTCTGCCAATATTTCTTCTTTAAATTTTCAACTGCTTTTCTAGTCCTAAACTTTGGTCTTGGGTACTACTGTAAGAGCATATAAAGCTTTTGTTTTCCAAAGCCATAGCTGTGGGGATTAGGGAGAACTTTCAGGTCAGAAAGTTAAAAACTCATAATTCTTATCTCTTTCAGTGACTGTTTTTGGGTGCTCTGCAGTGTTTCAAAAAAACTTTATCCAATTTTTATAACTATTATCTATCAGAAGGTTTGCATAAGCCTTTCACAAGTCTACCATTATTGGAAATCTATAACCAACTTTTACAGACTAGGAAATAAGTCTTAGAAAAGTCACACAGCTAGTAAGTACCAGAGTTAGAATTTTAATAATTAGATCCATCTAAATTTAAAGCCTGACCTTTCCTTGACACCTTCTTGAAACTTCCCCATTACACGTAAAAAGAACCAGTCTTTTATGCCAACAAATAACACAAAATGTAGTATTAAACAAAACGTAGTATTAAATACTCCTTTTCCATCTACATATAAGCAACTAACTAAAACTTGATCTTACATTAACATGCATTTCAGTAATGATGTGTTTAGGGATGATTATGATATTGTGATGTTTATTGACTTAGGGTACGCTGAATAGAAATAAAGTTATTTCCAATGTTACAATTTAGCTTCCTAATTTCATATTTCATATTTTGAGGACAATAAAATGATTAATTCATTTTCCAGCAATCCTCTTTAACCTAATCCAAACAGATCAACAATAAAATACATATAAAACAAAGCTACAGGCATCTGCATCCAGTTGTCTTAGAAAAAGGAAGATACCTTCTTTTGCATCTGTCCTTGAAGATCTTCAGTCACTTTAGTTAACTCTTCCACTTTTGCTGCTGCAACTCTCAGATCTAACTTGGCTTGCCTAAAATACAAAGTAAACCAACAAACACTTTTCATAGACCATAAAAATTTTTTTAATTAGAAATCTAAATTTGGTAAAATCAGTACCAACCACGATACACCTTAAAATGAATGTAAGGGATAAATAATGAAAGAGTCCTTTATGTCGAAGAGTGTAAAGAAGAAAAAAATATAGCTGAAGGGATGAGTACAAAGTGGGAATCATTAATACCTTACTTGGATAAATTATGCTTTATACTCAAATAATTCAATAGATTTCTTGAAGAACTTTATCATCTTGATAAATTACCTAACAAGAATGTCAGTGCATTAAGTAGAATATAGTTATGTATATAATTTCCTGAACAGAGTTAGTGAAATATTGCTGATTGGTCTTTCTATGAAAATGAACCTAAGTTTCAACACCTTGATTATTCCTTAAACACCAGAAGTATGTATTATATAATCACTTAACATAATGAACTGAAACATTTGTCTCAAGATGGTCTAATATTTACTTTCTTCTGAGACTGAAGCTGCAAAGGACAAAAAGGACAAGTTTTTGAATGTTCTAATAGTATCAAATAAGTTTCAATATCTTCTTGACTCCCCATAGAAAAAGATTTTCGAATAAAAAAATAAGACTTTCTGAAACATAAAAAAAAGAGTTTTAATATTATACCAATGAAACACTACGTGTAAAAACAGAACATGTGGATTATGGAAAAAAACATAGGGTTTTAGGAAGGAAGGTACTTTAGTGTAGGAACTCCCCATATTTGTTTCCTAATTATATTTTATGTATATAATATAAATATAAATCATATTAGTGCTGTTGAACCTAAAGAAATTACTAGATGCAAAACTCACAGCAAATGTTACTTCATTACTTTTGACTCTAACAATATTTATAATTACATAATTGGTTAGCATAAAAACAACAGGAAATAAAAATCTAATAGCTAAAATGTATCAGGTAGTTATTAGGTTCCAGGAACTGTCCTAAATGCTTTGTAGACATCGTTTCACTTAACACAATACCTGTAAATAAGTACTATTATTATATCAAACTGAAGTCAAGAGAGTGAGGGTGACAGGTTTGCCAACTTGCCCAAGGATTCACAAACAAGAATGAAATTGGTATTTAAACCAAGTCCTCTATGATATACTGTCTACCAGAAAAAGTGATACCAATAATATTTCATACGATTAAGCACTTAAGAATATGCTTTGCTTTAAATGAATTGAATTTATAAAACTCTGAGTTTATTAGACATAAATTTTTTCTACTTGCAAAATGATTCACTAAATGACAAAACAAAACCAAAAACAACTCCAAAACCACCTTACACTAATGGATGTAAAATCTAAGCTTAGAGACAATTTCAGGAGTGCATCTACTACATGAATCAATCAACAAATCTACCAGTTATAAAATTCCATATATTCTAAAAAGAAAAACTTAAGGAGTAATATTGTATATAGTAATGATAAAACTGAGCAACTTCTGAATAAGCATAGCACCCACTCTGACTTGGCTTTCTTGCCTTCAGAAAGAGGATAATAATGCTTATTCTACTTATGTCATGGGGTTGCTGAAAACTTCAAAATAGATAATGTACATTAAAGTGCACTGTTAAATGTAAACAAATGTAAGATCAGAGTATGATTAAAGACAAAAATTGTTAGAGCCACAGTGGGAATGATGTGCAATATGGGAGAATCCTAGGGTCAGGAACCCAGTTCTGTCACTAACCAGTGATGTGGCTTAATGCAATTCACTTGACCACAAGACTGTCTCAGTGGTCTCATCTCCAACAACAGGGAGGTGGATAAGATAATCTGCCCAAACAAAAACTCTATAGTAGATGGTTTCCTGATTTCTATCTAATCTGCCTAATGATTCTACTAAATTGTCCCTCAGTTGTGTAATCCATTTCCACTTCCATGGCCCAACCACTGGCCTCATCATTATTTCCCAGGACTATTCCAATAGATTCCAAACTGATCTTTTACTGCTGGTATTCTCTTTAATTCATCCTCTATAATGCATCCTATCTGCAAAAAAAAAAAAAAAAAAAAAGTTATCTGCTGATAAAAAATTCTTTTTTTAAAAAAAATTTATTTATTTTTGGCTGTGTTGGGTCTTTGCTGCTGCACGTGGGCTCTCTCTAGTTGCAGCGAATGGGGGCTACTCTTTGTTACAGTGTGCAGGCTTCTCATTGCGGTGGCTTCTCTTGTTGCGGAGCATGGGCTCTAGGCGTGCGGGCTCCATAGTAGTGGCTCATGGGCTCTAGAGTGCAGGCTGAGCAGCTGTAGCTCATGGGCTCAGTGGCTCCGCAGCATGTGGGATCTTCTTGGACCAGGGCTCAAACCTGTGTCCCCTGCATTGGCAGGCGGATTCTTAACCACTGTGCCACCAGGGAAGCCCACTGATGATAAAAATTCTTCTTTATTAATGCTTTCTGGATTCCCCACTTCTTTGGGAATATAATCAACACTCCTCAGCGTGGCATATAAAGTTAGTCATCATCTGGCTTCAAAGAGTCTCATCTCTTGCTAATTCCCCTCATGTAATTTATATTCCTGGTATAACAGACTACTAACTTCCTGTTTCTTAAACACAGTCTTGCCTATTTTTTCACATGTTTGACTTGACTAGACTTCTGCTTTTTCTGATAAATTCCTCAACAATCTTCAAGACTAACCTCAAAAATCTCCTCATTTCAAGACTTCTCTAACTTCTCTTAGGCAAAAGACATTATAATACCAGCCCCCATAATTCATAATACTTTATACATTTTTAACAGATACTCCCTTCATGGAACTGTGAGTTTATGAAAAAAATATGGAATGTAAGATCATTAAAGGCAAGGATCACATTGTATTAAATTTTAAATCCTCAGGGATAGCACAGTACCTGGCATATAGTAGACAAGTAAATACATCATAAGTGAATGAAAGAAAGCACAAGAGGAAAAGAGAGAGACAGAAGAGTCACGGGTATAACTATGTCTTCATACTTTACTTAGATCTTACATATCCAATTTTTTATTCATGTGTGGAAATCCTAAAATAATAATTTTGTGAACAATTCTTCAAAATATATCTTATTTGAAACAGAATCTTTCATTTGAAACAGAATTTCCCTCCTACGTAAGTAAAAGAAAAAAGAAATTCAGACACTGGTCTTAAGACTTGTTTTTATAAGTTATTAAAAAGAAAAATATTCTGAAAGCACTTGTTATTATATTATATTCCCTAAAACACACAAAGAACTATGTTTTGGGGGAAAATAAGCAGTAGTTTTATATATACTTCTTTATTCCTACATTGTTCCACAAGATAGAAAAGAAATAAATAGTTGCTTATATCTACTTCTGGCGTGAAATACTGAAACATATTCTAGAATAAAAGCTGTATCCTCCTACACCTGGCTCTACCACCACAGAAGGCCATGTGAACTGAGCCAATCACTTAATTTCTCTAAGGCTCAGAATTGCAGCCATAAACTGGAGATAAAAACAATTTTCCTGTACAGCTCACAGAATTATCTTAAAGTTCAAGTAAGCTAATGCATATTAAATTACTTTATAAATTTTATCATAGTTTACACAAATGTAAGCTATCATCATAATCTTGTTTCTTTTTAGATTTTGAGTTGTCAGGAATGGTGTGGGATTGCATAAATTTACAGCTGGATTGAGAAAGCTTGGGGGATGCCTGAATATCTGGCCTTGACTCTGGGCCAAAAAATGAAAAATGAGATTTATGGTGTGCTGCTTAGAGTTTGAATCTTCTCTGGTAATGCTCACACAGGATCTGCTTACTGATGGCTTTCACCTGGTGTAACTGGTTAGACAGCCAGGCTGGACTATGTGACCAGAGGGGCAAAAAACCTTTTCTAAGCTTTCCTGAAGCCAAGATTCATTGTACACATCTTGGTGGTTCAACCTAGAGACAAAGAATGTCTTTGTATGCAGAAAGACCATAGAGTACTTGTGTCTAGATGTCACTTGGGCATCCTATGCTTCCCTATCCTCTTTTTCTTACTGCACAATATCCTTTGCCTTTAAATAGAAGCCTAATGGGAATATGCTCTATGGAGTCTTGTGAGTCATTTCAAATATTCAAACTTGTGAAAATTTTAAAGTTGTAAACAAAAATAATTCTAATTTTATTTTATTAAGGAACTTTAATAACTATATATTTATACTATTTTATGTGGAAATGTTTTAGACATATGTGTGCTTATGTATATACTGTTATAAAGGTCAAAACCTGTTTTCATTAAAAAAATTGATAGATAGCTACATCCACCAGAGGGCAGACAGCAGAAGCAAGAAGAATTACAATTTTGCATCCTGTGGAAGGAAAACTACATTCACCAAAAGACAGACAAAATGAAAAGGCAGAGGACTATGTACCAGATGAAGGAACAAGATAAAACCCCAGAAAAACAACTAAATGAAGGGGAGATAGGCAACCTTCCTGAAAAAGAATTCAGAATAATGATAGTGAAGATGATCCAGGACCTCGGAAAAAGAATGGAGGCAAAGATCGAGAAGATGCAAGAAATGTTTAACAAAGACCTAGAAGAATTAAAGAACAAGCACTTAGAAGAACTAAAGGACAAACAAACAGACATGAACAATACGATAACTGAAATGAAATGTATACTAGAAGGAATCAGTAGCAGAATAACTGAGGCAGAAGAATGGACAAGTGACCTAGAAGACGGATTGGTGGAATTCACTACCATGGAACAGAATAAAGAAAAAAGAATGAAAAGAAATGAAGACAGCCTAAGAGACCTCTGGGACAACATTAAATGCAACAACATTCGCATTATAGGGGACCCAGAAGGAGAAGAGAGAGAGAAAGGATGCGAGAAAATATTTGAACAGATTATAGTCGAAAACTTCCCTAACATGGGAAAGGAAACAGTCACCCAAGTCCAGGAAGCACAGAGAATCCCAGGCAATATAAACCCAAACAGAAACACGCCAAGACACACAGTAATCAAAATGACAAAAATTAAGACAAACAAAAATTACTGAAAGCAACAATGGAAAAATAACAAATAATATACAATGAAACTCCCGTAAGGTTAACAGTTGATTTCTCAGCAGAAACTCTACAAGCCAGAAGGGAGTGACACGATATATTTAAAGTGATGAAAGGGAAGAAACTACAACCAAGATTACTCTACCCAGCCCCGCACCCACATCCTTTGCAAAGTGAGAGAGGTCCCCGCGGCGCCAAGAGGCCCGTCTCGGTCGTGTCCCGTGATCTGTACTGTTCTGTTTCTGCACTCACGCCGCAGGGAGCTGGGCACCTCGGGGGCAGCCCCGAAAGCACCCACTGGCAGTAGTTGAGAGAGCGGCTCTGCAGTACGACCATAGGAAAGGCTCTTGGTGCTGCAGCCAGGAGTCAGTGCTGTGCCTCTGAAGTGGGAGAGCCAACTTCAGGACACGGGTCCACAAGAGACCTCCCAGCTCCACATAATATCAAGCAGCGAAAATCTCCCAGAGATCTCCATCTCAACACCAGCACCCAGCTTCAGTCAATGACCAGCAAGCTACAGCGCTGGTCACCCTATGCCAAGCAACTAGCAAGGCAGGAACACAACCCCACCCACTAACAGAGAGGCTGCCTAAAAACATAATAAGGCCACAGGAACACCAAAACACACCACCAGACGTGGACCTTTCCAACAGAAAGACAAGATCGAGCCTCAACCACCAGAACACAGGCTCCAGTCCCCCCCACCAGGAAGCCTACACAACCTACTGAAACAACCTTGGCCACCGGGGACAGACAACAAAAACAACAGGAACTACGAATCTGCAGCCTGCAAAAAGGAGACCCCAAACACAGTAACATAAGCAAAATGAGAAGACAGAAAAACACACAGCAGGTGAAGGAGCAAGATAAAAACCTACCAGACCTAACCCATGAAGAGGTAATAGGCAGTCTATCCTGAAAAAGAATTCAGAATAATGATAGTAAAGCTGATCCAAGATTCTATTTCCAAGATCCAAACTCTTGGAAATAGAATAGACAAAATGCAAGAAACAGTTAACAAGGACCTAGAAGAACTAAAGATGAATCAAGCATCGATTAAAAACACAATAAATGAAATGAAAAATACTCTAGATGGGATCAATACAGAATAACTGAGGCAGAAGAACGGATAAGTCACGTGGAAGATAAAATAGTGGAAATAACTGATGCAGAGCAAAATAAAGAAAAAAGAATGAAAAGAACAGAGGACAGTCTCAGACACCTCTGGGACAACATTAAACACACCAACATTCAAATTATAGGGCTTCCAGAAGAAGAAAAGAAAAAGAAAGGGACTGAGAAAATATTTGAAGAGATTATAGTTGAAAACTTCCCCAATATGGGAAAGGAAATAGTTAATCAAGTCCAGGAGGCACAGAGAGCCCCATACAGAATAAATCCAAGGAGAAATACGCCAAGACACATATTAATCAAACTGTCAAAAATTAAACACAAAGAAATCATATTAAAAGCAGCAAGGGAAAAACAACAAATAACACACAAGGGAATCCCTCAGGTTAACAGCTGATCTCTCAGCAGAAACTCTACAAGCCAGAAGGGAGTGGCAGGACATAATTAAAGTGATGAAGGAGAGAAACCTGCAACCAAGATTACTCTACCCAGCAAGGATCTCATTCACATTTGATGGAGAAATTAAAACCTTTACAGACAAGCAAAAGCTGAGAGAGTTCAGCACCACCAAACCACCTTTACAACAAATGCTAAAGGAACTTCTCTAGGCAAGAAACACAACAGAAGGAATATACCTACAATAACGAACCCAAAGGAATTAAGGAAATGGGAATAGGAACATACATATCAATAATTACCTTAAATGTAAATGGACTAATTGCTCCCACCAAAAGACACAGATTGGCTGAATGGATACAAAAACAAGACCCATACATATGCTGTCTGCAAGAGACCCACTTCAGACCTAGAGACACATACAGATTGAAAGTAGGGATGGAAAAAGATATTCCATGCAAATGGAAATCAAAAGAAAGCTGGAGTAGCTATTCTTATATCAGACAAAATAGACTTTAAAATACAGACTATTAGAAGAGACAAAGAAGGACACGACATAATGATAAAGGGATCGATCCAAGAAGAAGATATAACAATTGTAAATATTTATGCACCCAACATAGGAGCACATCAATACATAAGGCAAATACTAACAGCCATAAAAGGGGAAATCGACAGTAACACAATCATAGTAGGGGACTGTAACACCCCACTTTCACCAATGGACAGATCATCCAAAATGAAAATAAATAAGGAAACACAAGCTTTAAATGATACATTAAACAAGATGGACTTAGTTGATATTTATAGGACATTCCATCCAAAAACAACAGAATACACATTTTTCTCAAGTGCTCATGGAACATTCTCCAGGATAGATCATATCTTGGGTCACAAATCAAGCCTTGGTAAATTTAAGAAAATTGAAATTGTATCAAGTATCTTTTCCGACCACAATGCTATGAGACTAGACATCAATTACAGGAAAAGATCTGTAAAAAATACAAACACATGGAGGCTAAACAATACACTACTCAATAACGAAGTGATCACTGAAGAAATCAAAGAGGAAATTAAAAAATACCTAGAAACAAATGACAATGGAGACACGACGACCCAAAACCTATGGGACGCAGCAAAAGCAGTTCTAAGGGGGAAGTTTATAGCAATACAATCCCACCTTAAGAAACAGGAAACATTTCGAGTAAACAACCTGACCCTGCACCTAAAACAATTAGAGAAAGAAGAACAAAAAACCCCAAAAGCTAGCAGAAGGAAAGAAATCATAAAGATCAGATCACAATAAATGAAAAAGAAATGAAGGAAACAATAGCAAAGATCAATAAAACTAAAAGCTGTTTCTTTGAGAAGATAAACAAAATAGACAAACCATTAGCCAGACTCATCAAGAAAAAAAGGGAGAAGACTCAAATCAATAGAATTAGAAATGAAAAAGGAGAAGTAACAACTGACACTGCAGAAATACAAAAGATCATGAGAGATTACTACAAGAAACTCTATGCCAATAAAATGGACAACCTGGAAGAAATGGACAAATTCTTAGAAATGCACAACCTGCCAAGACTGAATCAGGAAGAAATATAAATATGAATAGACCAATCACAAGCACTTAAATTGAAACTGTGATTAAAAATCTTCCAACAAACAAAAGCCCAGGACCAGATGGCTTCACAGGCGAATTCTATCAAACATTTAGAGAAGAGCTAATGCCAATCCTTCTCAAACTTTTCCAAAGAATTTCAGAGGAAGGAACACTCCTGAACTCATTCTATGAGGCCACCATCACCTTGATACCAAAACCAGGCAAGGATGTCACAAAGAAAGAAAACTACAGGCCAATATCACTGATGAACCTAGATGCAAAAATCCTCAACAAAATGCTAGCAAACAGAATCCAACAGCACATTAAAAGGATCATACACCATGATCAAGTGGGGTTTATTCCAGGAATAACAGGATTCTTCAATATACGCAAATCAATCAATGTGATACACCATATTAACAAGTTGAAGGAGAAAAACCATATGATCATCTCAATAGATGCAGAGAAAGCTTTCGACAAAATTCAACACCCATTTATGATAAAAACCCTGCAGAAAGTAGGCATAGAGGGAACTTTCCTCAACATAATAAAGGCCATATATGACAAACCCACAGCCAACATTGTCCTCAATGGTGAAAAACTGAAACCATTTCCACTAAGATCAGGAACAAGACAAGGCTGCCCACTCTCACCACTCTTATTCAACATAGTTTTGGAAGTTTTAGCCACAGCAATCAAAGAAAAGGAAATAAAAGGAATCCAAATTGGAAAAGAAGAAGTAAAGCTGTCACTGTTTGCAGATGACATGATACTATACATAGAGAATCCTAAAGATGGTACCAGAAAACTACTAGAGCTAATCAATGACTTTGGTAAAGTAGCAGGATACAAAATTAATGCACAGAAATCTCTGGCATTCCTTTACACTAATGATGAAAAATCTGAAAATGAAATCAAGAAAACACTCCCATTTACCATTGCAACAAAAAGAATAAAATATCTAGGAATAAACCTACCTAAGGAGACAAAAGACCTGTATGCAGAAAATTATACGACACTGTTGAAAGAAATTAAAGATGATACAAATAGATGGAGAGATATACCATGCTCCTGGATTGGAAGAATCAATATTGTGAAAATGACTCTACTACCCAAGCAATCTACAGATTCAATGCAATCCCTATCAAACTACCACTGGCATTTTTCACAGAACTAGAACAAAAAATTTCAAAATTTGTTTGGAAAAACAAAAGACCCCGAATAGCCAAAGCAATCTTGAGAACGAAAAACGGAGCTGGAGGAATCAGGCTCCCTGACTTCAGGCTATACTACAAAGCTACATTAATCAAGACAGTGTGGTACTGGCACAAAAACAGAAAGATAGATCAATGGAACAGGATAGAAAGCCCAGAGATAAACCCAGGCACATATGGTCAATGATAAAGGAGGCAGGAATGTACAGTGGAGAAAGGACAGCCTCTTCAATAAGTGGTGCTGGGAAAACTGGACAGGGACATGTAAAAGTATGAGATTAGATCACTCCCTAACACCATACACAAAAATAAGCTCAAAATGGATTAAAGACCTAAATGTAAGGCCAGAAAGTATCAAACTCTTAGAGCAACACATAGGCAGAGCACTCTATGACATAAATCACAGCAAGATCCTTTTGGACCCACCTCCTAGAGAAATGGAAATAAAAACAAAGATAAACAAATGGGACCTAATGAAACTTCAAAGCTTTTGCACAGCAAAGGAAACCATAAACAAGACCAAAAGACAACCCTCAGCATGGGAGAAAATATTTGCAAATGAAGCAACTGACAAAGGATTAGTCTCCAAAATTTATAAACAGCTCATGCAGCTCAATAGCAAAAAAACAAACAACCCAATCCAAAAATGGGCAGAAGACTTAAATAGGCATTTCTCCAAAGAAGATATACAGACTGCCAACAAACACATGAAAGAATGCTCAACATCATTAATCATTAGAGAAATGCAAATCAAAACTACAATGAGATATCATCTCACACCAGTCAGAATGGCCATCATCAAGAAATCTAGAAACAATAAATGCTGGAGAGGGTGTGGAAAAAAGGGAACACTCTTGCACTGCTGGTGGGAATGTGAATTGGTACAGCCACTATGGAGAACAGTATGGAGGTTCCTTAAAAAACTAAAAATAGAACTACCATATGACCCAGCAATCCCACTAGTAGGCATTTACCCTGAGAAAACCATAATTCAAAAAGAGACATGTACCAAAATGTTCATTGCAGCTCTATTCACAATAGCCCGGAGCTGGAAACAACCTAAGTGTCCATCATCGGATGAATGGATAAAGACGATGTGGCACATATATACAATGGAATATTACTCAGCCATAAAAAGAAACGAAACTGAGCTATTTGTAATGAGGTGGATAGACCTAGAGTCTGTCATACAGAGTGAAGTAAGTCAGAAAGAGAAAGACAAATACCGTTTGCTAACACATATATATGGAATTAAAAAAAATGTCATGAAGAACCTAGGGGTAAAACGGGAATAAAGACACAGACCTACTTGAGAATGGACCTGAGGATATGGGGAGGCGGAAGGGTAAGCTGTGACAAAGCAAAAGAGAGGCATGGACATATATACACTACCAAACGTAAGGTAGATAGACCGTGGGAAGCAGCCGCAGAGCACAGGGAGATCAGCTCGGTGCTTTGTGACCGCCTGGAGGGGTGGGATGGGGAGGGTGGGAGGGAGGGAGATGCATGAAGGAAGTGATGTGGGAACAGATGTATATGTATGACTGATTCACTTTGTTATAAAGCAGAAACTAATAAAAAAATAAAATGTCAAAAACAAAACAAAACAAAACAAAACAAACAAACAAAAAGATTACTCTACCCATCAAGGATCTCATTCAGATTTGATGGAGAAATCAAAAGCTTTACAGATAAGTAAAAGCTAAGAGAATTCAGCACCACCAAACCAGCTCTACAACAAATGATAAAGGAAATTCTCTAAGTGGGAAACACAAGAGAAGAAAAGACTGTACAAAAACAAACCCATAACAGTTAAGAAAATGGTAATAGGAACATACATATTAATAATTACCTTAAACATGTATGGATTAAATGCTGCAAGCAAAAGACACAGGTTTGCTGAATGGATACGAAAACAAGACCCACATATATGCTGTCTACAAGAGACCCACTTCAGACCTAGAGACACATACAGAGTGAAAGTGAGGGGATGGAAAAAGATATTCCATGCTAACGGATATCAAAAGAAAGCTGGAGTATCAATACTCAGATAAAATAGACTTTAAAATAAAGAATGTTACAAGAGACAAGGAAGGACACTACATAATGATCAGAGGATCAATCCAAGAAGATATAACAATTATAAATATATATGCACCCAACATAGGAGCATCTCAATATATAAGGCCACTGCTAACAGCTATAAAAAAGGAAATTGACAGTAACACAATAATAGTGGGGGACTTTATCACCTCACTTACACCAGTGGACAGATCATCCAGACAGAAAATTAATTAGGGACACAAGGTTTAAATGAAATAACAGACCAGATAGATTTAATTGACATCTCTATGACATTCCATCCAAAAACAGATTACACTTTCTTCTCAACTGCACATGGAACATTTTCCAGGATAGATTACGTCTTGGGTCACAAATCAAGCCTCAGTAAATTTAAGAAAACTGAAATCATATCAAGCATCTTTTGTGACCACTACGCTATAAGATTAGAAATCAATTACAGGGAAAAAACTTAAAAAACACAAACACATGGAGGCTAAACAATACACTACTGAATAACTAATAGATCACTGAAGAAATCAAAGAGGAAATCAAAAAATACCTAGAGACAAATGACAAAGAAAACACGACCATCAAAACCTATGGGATGCAGCAAAAGCAGTTCTAAAAGGGAAGTTTATAGCAATACAATCCTATCTCAAGAAACAAGAAAAATCTCAAATAAACAACCTAAACTTACACCTAAAGGAACTAGAGAAAGAAGAACAAACAAAACCCAAAGTTAGTAGAAGAAAAGAAATCATTAAGATCAGAGCAGAAAAAAACGAAATAGAAACAAAGTAAACAATAGCGAAGATCAATAAAGTTAAAAGATGTTTTTTTGAGAAGATAAACAAATGGATAAAACTTTAGTTAGACTCATCAAGAAAAAGAGAGGACTCAAATCAATAAAATTAGAAATGAAAAGGAGAAGTTACAATGGACACCGCAGAAAACAGAGCATCATAAGAGACTACTACAAGCAACTCTATGCCAATAAAATGGACAATCTGGAAGAAATGGACAAATTCTTAGCAAGGTATAATCTTCCAAGATTGAACCAGAAGAAATAGAAAATATGAACAGACTAATCACTAGTAATGAAATTGAAACTGTGATTAAAAATCTTCCAACACACAAAAGCCCAGGAACAGATGGCTTCAGAGGTGAATTCTATCAAATATTTACAGAAGAGCTAACACTTATCCTCCTCAAACTCTTCCAAAAAATTGTAGAGGAAAGAACACTCTCAAACTCATTCTATGAGGCCACCATCACCCTGATACTAAAACCAGACAGAGATACTACAAAAAAAAGAAAATTACAGACCAATAACACTGATGAATATAGATGCAAAAATACTCAACAAAACACTAGAAAACAGAATCCAACAACACATTAAAAGGCTCATACACCATGATCAAGTGGGATTTATCCCAGGGATGCAAGGATTCTTCAATATATACAAATCAATCAATGTGATACACCATATTAACAAACTGAAGGATAAAAACCATATGATCATCTCAATAGATGCAGAAAAAGCTTTTGACAAAATGCAACACCCATTTATGATAAAAACTCTCCAGAAAGTGGACATAGAGGGAAACTATCTCACCATAATAAAGGCCATATACAACAAACCCACAGCAAGCATCATTCTCAATGGTGAAAAACTGAAAGCATTTCCTCTAAGATCAGGAACAAGACAAGGATGTCCACTCTCACCGCTATTATTCAACATAGTTTTGGAAGTTTTGGCAATCAGAAAAGAAAAAGAAATAAAAGGAATACAAATTGGAAAAGAAGAAGTAAAACTGTCACTCTTTGCAGATGACATGATACTATACAGACAGAATCCTAAAGATGGCACCAGAAAACTACTAGAGCTAATCAATGAATTTCATAAAGTTGCAGGATACAAAATTAATGCACAGAAATCTCTTGCATTCTGATACACTAACAACGAAAGATCAGCAAGAGAAATTAAGGAAACAATCCCATCCACCATTGTAACAAAAAGAATAAAATACCTAGGAATAAACCTACCTAAGGAGGTAAAAGACCTGTACTCAGAAAATTGTAAGACACTGATGAAAGAAATCAAAGATGACACAAACAGATGGAGAGATATACCATGTTCTTAATTTGGAAGAAGCAACATTGTGAAAATGACTATAATACCCAAGGCAATCTACAGATTCAACACAATCGCTATCAAATTACAAGTAGCAGTTTTTATAGAACTAGAACAAAAAATCTTAAAATTTGTATGGAGACACAAAAGACCCCGAATAGCCAAAGCAGACTTGAGGGAAAAAAAACGGAGCTGGAGGAATCAGACTCCCTGACTTCAGACTATACTACAAAGCTACAGTAATCAAGACAATATGGTACTGGCACAAAAACAGAAATGTAGATCAATGGAACAGGATAGAAAGCCCAGAGATAAACCCACGCACCTATGGTCAACTAATCTATGACAAAGGAGGCAAGGATATACAATGGAGAAAAGACACTCTTTTCAATAGTGGTGCTAGGAAAACTGGACACCTACATGTAAAATAATGAAACTAGAACACTCCCTAACATCATACACAAAAATAAACTCAAAATGGATTAAAGACCTAAATGTAAGACCGGACACTATGAAACTCTTAGAGGCAAACATAGGAAGAACACTCTTTGACATAAATCACAGCAAGCTCTTTTTTGATCCACCTCCTGGAGTAATGGAAATAAAAAGAAAAATAAACAAATGGGACCTAATGAAACTTTAAAGCTTTTCCACAGCAAAGGAAACTACAAACAAGATGAAAAGACAACCCTCAGTATGGGAGTAAATATTTGAAAACGAATCGACAAAGCATTAATCTCTGAAACATATAAACAGCTGCATTGAGCTCATGCAGCTCAATATCAAAAAAACAAACAACTCAATCAAAAAATGGGCAGAAGACCTAAATAGACATTTCTCCAAAGAAGATATACAGATTGCCAAGAGGCACGTGAAAAGCTGCTCAACAGCACTAATTATTAGAGAAATGCAAATCAAAACTACATTGAGGTATCAACTCACACCAGTTAGAATGGGCATCATCAGAAAATCTACAAACAGCAAATGCTGGAGAGGGTGTGGAGAAAAGGGAACCCTCTTGCAGTGTTGGTGGGAATGTAAATGGATACAGCCACTAGGGAGAACAGTATGGAGGTTCCTTAAAAAACTAAAAATAGAATTACCGTATGACCCAGCAATCCCACTACTGGGCATATACCCTGAGAAAACCATAATTCAAAGAGACACATGAACCCCAATGTTCACTGCAGCACTATTTACAGTAGCCAGGTCATGGAAGCAACCTAAATGCCCATCGACAGACGAATGGATAAAGAAGATGTGGTACATATATACAATGGAATATTACTCAGCCATAAAAAGGAACAAAATTGAGTCATCTGTTGAGATGGATCTAGAGACTGTCATACAGAGTGAACCAAGTCAGAAAGAGAAAAACAAATATCGTCTATTAACGTATATATGTGGAATCTAGAAAAATGGTACAGATGAACCAGTTTGCAAGGCAGAAATAGAGACAGAGATGTAGAGCAAAATGTATTGGACACCAAGAGAGGAAAGTCGCAGGGGAGGGGTGGTGGTCCTGGGATGAATTGGGAGATTGGGATTGACATATATACACTAATTTGTATAAAGTAGATGCCTAATAAGAACCTGCTGTTTAATAAATAAATAAAATTAAATTTAAAAAACTTGATAAATAATAAATAAGAATACTTATATTCCTACAAAGGAATATTTTTAAAAACACATTATTTCATTTCCAGGTATGCTTCCATGTCAAAGAATTTAAAATTTCTGAGATTTTTCTTTAATGTAATTTTCATCACTTATAATATTAAAGAGATTTGATCTTTAAAAAGCAAAGATTTGCTCTGTTAAGCAAAGTATAACCAGATATAACATAAAACAGAGTATATAATTAAATGTAGTTTATATAATATATATTTAAATTATAGCATTAACTTGTACAGAGATTAAAGTGCTTCAAATATTAATACCATTTTTTTTGAGATCTGAGTCCATTTTAAGGTAAATTTTTGTCTGTTTTTGCAGTCTCATATCAAGAGAACTCTAGAAATGTGTACAATATTTCTTTCATACAATGAAAAGTGATAATATTTTGAGAGAAATAAAACTAGTTTTTATGGATTTGATACATACATACATATTCTAAATTTTAGAATTTACAATAAAAGAAAAATGCATACATTAGCTACTTTAGTAAGTTCTTCTGTAAGTATCCAGTAAAATAAAGCCAATCATTTGTGCTTAAAAAGTTTAGAAAATCTCCAAACAATTTTAGACAAAGTTCTGAATTTTTAACATCACTTCTGCTTTTAGGAAACGGATAGTAAGTAGGAAAACTGGAAAAACGTTTATTTCAATTTTTTCTCCTTTGAATTTTTCATAGCAGTCTAATTAAAACTGTTCAAAGGACAGAAGCCTACAAAGAAACTCTAAAAGCAATAGATACTAATAATCCATGTACTGAGTTTTCAAAACTTTAAAATGGTTACTCAGTCATGAAAGTTCATTTGTGTATAATTTTTACATAACTCAAAATTATATACAATTCAAAGTAGTTCAAAATTCTAAGTTTTATGTTGGAATATAATTTTTCATCATACTAGCAGTAGTTCTCTATACTTCCTTTGTATGAAAGCAAGCTTTGTCTCTGAGTCTTATTCATTCAGAATGTCTGGGAATGGTACCTGCTCATCTCTGTTTTTCAGAATCTCTATAGATGATTCTGGTATACAGCTACTGCCTTAGATTTGACAGAATAACTGCACAATCAATATGTTTATCTTTAAAAGAAGATTTTAAATCATTATTCCAAATACAATTTTACAGTTATATAACTTTGGGTACCACTGACAAAGTGGAGAACATTCATTTTCTATTATTAAATAGGTTTACACAGTGGACATACTTAAAAAATGTTTACTATGTGCCTGTGGTATTTGGAACACTGGAGGTGTTCTTTAAGGTAATACAAAACACACAAAGAAAGGTGAGATACAGTAATCTTTAGGAGGGTCACAGAGCATACTTTAAGCATCACAAAAGATTAAAATAAGGTATCAGTATTACGATTCAGAGTAGGGAGTACATTTGCATTTAGTTCAGGGAATATTAAAGTGGGAAGTATTTACATTAAGAATTGGCAGAGGAACAGTAAATCTCACAAGCAGAGACAAAGAAAAAACTTCAGGAAGGAACAAAGTAAGTTCAAGCATAAAGGTAGGAAAGTGTAGGGCTTGTTTAGGGAAGAAAGGAACTAAGACTGAAAAGGCAATGGGGGCTACAATATCAATGACCTTAATTGACAAGTGAGGTGATCTGTATTAATTTAAGGGCAATGGGGAGCTGCTCAAATAATGGAATCAGAGCTGCACTTCAGGAATTTAAATGAGTAAGAGGCAGGGAATGTCTAACTAGAGTGATGGTAACAATAAGCAAGCGGTTCCACTGAGAGAGATGACAGATTTTACAGAGACAGAATCTAAGAGATTCCATCCATCCATTCTTTGAACAAATATTTATTGAATGTTTACAATACGCCAGGCACTATGAATGTAATCTGGACATGTTGAGCTTCACATGTTCATGGCTCACTCAGCTTTTGTTTGTTTGTTTTTAACTGTATTTCTGGAGCCCTACACTTATTTTATTGAGCACCTAACTACACTAAGCACTGTTGTCAGCACTGGTGATGCAGTGGCAAACAAGGGAGACAAAGCCCCTGACCTCATAAAGTTTACATTGTTTTAGAGGGAGACCGACAGTAAATATGTAAACAAATAAATGAGATGATTTCACAAAGTGATAATGCAATGAAGCAAATGATATATAACAATGGGAGAGAGACCTGGGTCATCAGTGACAACCTGTCTAAAGGACCATTCATTTGAGCTAAGGTTTAAAGGACAATGGGGTCGATTTAAAAAAAATCTAAGGTGAAAGAGTTACAGCAGAGGGAATTAATGATAAATGCAAAGAGTATGAGAAAGGTACTTAAATAAGTGACAATTAGCTGGGATGTATCAGAGAGAGAAAGTGTACGGGGTAGTTAGAGAGGAAGGCAGAGAGGTCAGATCATATATGTGCCTTTAGGCATAGTGAGAATTTTGGAATTTGTTCCAGTTGCAATGAAATCCACTGAGTGTGGTAAGCAGGTGAGTGATGTGATTTGTTTGATGCTTTGAGGAGACTTCTTGGGTTGGTGTGTGGAGAATAAATAACAGTGGGATAAGAGTGAAAGCAGGGAGACCAGAGATGAGGCAAATGCAAGCAAGAGAGTGTGACGGCTTGGGGTAGCTATGATAGTGGTGATGACTGGATGTGTGATAATCTGGATACAGAGCCTACATGTTCCTAGAAATTATAGCAGTGACAACAAAGGTAAGGCTCATTTCCAGAGCAAGGGAGGGAAATATCTGTTGTCTACTTATTACATTAATACTAACTTGTAAATCTATTAGCAACTAATTTGTAAATATCATACAAGCCTACCTACACAGGTTGGATACTAAAGTAGAATAGAGAAGAGCAAAGACAATAAGAATTATAGTACACTGCAACACTCAAGGAAGCTCATTTTATTTCTACTGCAGAGATTAAGAAATTGTGAGATCAAGATTGACATGTACACACTACTATATATAAAATAACTAATAAGAACCTACTGTATAGCACAGGATACTCTACTCAATACTCTGTAATGGCCTATATGGGAAAAGAATCTAAAAAAAGTGGATACATGTATATGTATAACTGACTTACTTTGCTGTACACCTGAAACTAACACAACACTGTAAATCAAATATACTCCAATAAAAATTTTTAAAAAAATAAAATTAAAAAAAGTAAAATTCATTCAGTTAAGCAACCTGCCCAAGTCAATAGAAAATTAAAAATAAGAATACTAATCTAGAGCTGTCTGACTTCAAAACCTATGCTCTTTATACTTCACACCACACAGAAGTGCACTTTTAGGTTAGGTGTGCAAATATGGAGTGTTTGCAAAATAAAATTATAATTATCAGTAAACTACATATTTTGAAATAAACTAGTAATCACCTATTAGAGGCAAAAGTTCCAAACAATGAAGTTATGAATTTGTTTCTGCTCTTGACCAGTAGGTTCTAGAAGTAAAGTCTCATATTCTTCTTTACGCCCCTGAAAGATTAAGTGGGAAAGATACAAACAGTTTGGAATAAAGGGTGACCAACTAACCCCTTAAATAACATTAAAGTAAAACAGTGTGAAGAGACAGGAAACTGACAGCAAAAACCTATTTTTTATCTTAAAACATGTTTTCTATGCTCAGAAAACTAGCTGCCAACACATAAGGAACTGTCTGGCAATTCTTATGACTAAGCACATCTGCTCAGGGCCATTTCTCACATGGGACAGTTTCCAAGAGACACTATGAATAAAAACTAGTGATCCATGAATTCCAGATTTCCATAGTATTTTTATAATAAAAGATGCAATATTATTCAAATTGGAACATGAAACATCTGAGAAAAATCTGTTACCTCAGCTAAAATAAAACTATTACCTCGCAAAGGTACATATACAGTAGTCCCCATACGTTCCAAGACTCTCAGAGGATGCCTGAAACTGTAGATTGTACTGAGCCTTATGTATACCATGTTTTTTCCTATACGTACGCATCTATGGTAAAGTTAAAATTGGGCACAACAAGAGATTACTGACAATAACTAATAAAACAATTATAACAATATACTGTAATAAAAGTTATGTGAATGTGGTCTTTTTCTCTCTCTCTCATTGTACAAATTTAATGCCTTTTTCATCTTAACTAACACTTATCATGTACTGTGGCTGTAACTTTTGCAGTTTGAGGTGCAACAGCAAAATCAGCCTGAATTTCTTTCTCCTTCTTCACAATTTTACGGATAGAAGATTCGTTTCTACCATTGATATTAGCAACCTCGGCAGAAGATTTTTTTCTTTATTTATTAAATAGAGAGATTTCACCTCTTCATTAAAGGAAGCACTTTAAAGTTTCTCTCTGGCATATATGAATTGCCAGCATCACTACTTGTGTGCTTTGGGGCCACTATTAAGTAAAGTAAGGGTTACTTGAACACAAGCACTGCAGTACCGAGTGTCAATCTGATAGTCGAGACCCCATAAGTGATGGGATACGGCGGGATACAGTGGACAAAATGATGATTCACGACTGGGCAAGATAAAGGAGGATGGCGCGAGACTTCATCACACAGGACTACTAACTGGACACATATTACTGCATGGGTGAAGAATATAAAATATAATTTTCTAAATAATGACAGTCGTGCCCCAAAAGATCAATGGCGAAATACACAAATAGAAAACCCACGTAAATTAGTTCAGCTTTGCCCCTCTGGTGAAGTGCAATTTAATTAATTAACTGACTTAATGATTCAAAAATGTTTTTTTGAGCAGTTGCCATGTATCTAGCACTGTCTTAGATGATGGCAAGGTAAAAACGGCTAAATTATGATCCACGCCTTTAAGGAGCTTAAAAACTAGCAAAGAGAGATTGATTTGTAAAGAATTAAGTACATTAAAGTGTTAAAAATATTGTGACAGATACATGTGCAGTCTACAGCTGAGGCACAAAGGAAGGCATGTTTGGCTCTACCTGGGGAGGAAGAAACGAAGATTCAGAAAATGATTTCTAGAAGATAGCACACTTCTGAACCTTGAAAGCTGAGAAGATATTTATCAGGAAAGGGCATTTTAGGCAGCCTGAACAACGTGAGCAAAAGTAGGGATTTATAAAATAGCATGGCTTGCTTGGGAAACTAACAACAGTTCAGGAAATTGAGATGCAGGGTGACAAGATATAGAGTTAAGTAGCCAGGGGTCAGGTCATAGAAGACTTCATGTCATGCTAGAAAATTTGGATTATATACCATAGACATTTTGTAGCCACTGAAGGAGATTGACATGTTCAGATTCTATTTTTGAAAGATCACTTTGATGATAGTACAAAAAAGGAAGATGGAGAAGAGGTAAGCCAAATTGGAGGTTAGTGCAGTAGCTCAGATGAGATGACAGATTGAGCAAAGGCAATAATAATATAATGATGCAGAGGTGAAGGATCTGAGAGACATTTAGAAGGTAGAGTTGGGACAGAAAAGAATTTAGGATACGTCCTAGTTTTCTGAAGCAGAAACTGGATGATGCCATTTATAAATACAAAGGGAAAATTCAGGAGATATAATAACAAGCTTAGTTGAGTGCTACTGACCTATCTGGGTGGAGATAACCAGGAGAACCTCAAGCTACAAAAATTTAATGGGCTCTTACCTTTAGTTATTATTGAAGCCACAAAAGTGTAAATGAGATGAAACAGGTCAAATTTCAACAATTTTGAGGCTGTCATATCATACATAAACTTATTAAAGACTATTTCTAAACTCAGAGCACATACGTCTATAAGTTCTCAAAAAATACAAAATAAATAGATTGATAAATTATAGATTGTTTATATGAAAACAGTTATCTATGGCTGCTAATGAGATCATTCCTTAGTGGCTAAAAGATTTTTCTAATAAATATTCTGATAATGCCACTCTGATGAGAGGGTAATATGAACCCCTGTGCAAATGCTTTAGAGTCAATCTTTACAGTACATTCTTTTACGAAGGTACTATTGGTTATTCCTGAAAGATATACACAAATGAAATCCTTTCCTTCAAAGATTTTACAAGGCAGATATGAAATCTGAGCACATATGGCTTGAAAAATATTTCCATAACTCAGCTAGATACACATTATAACAAATATATATGCAAAAAATCACCTGAAGAAAAATAGCATACAATCTCAGTTAAAATGAATAAATGCTCAGTATATTCACAAGAAGAGTAAAAATCTGGCGGAATGAACCAGAGATGTCTTCCTGGAGAAGGCAAGTTTTAACCAGATTTATAAAATTATAAATTTTCTACAAACCAGAATAATGATCAAAGACAAAAAGGAAGGAACCAAAAGTTCTTCCATGAGAAACAGCAAAATGACTATTATACATAAGTAGAGGGTTGGGAAGGACCAGGTGAATGAAGGTTCTTTGAAACTAGGCTGACAAGTTTTCTTTGCTATGATAGGGTATCAGCAGAAACTCTCAAAAAGGAAAATGATAAAAGCTTTAATTATAAATTCACATGATTCTCATTTTTTTTTGCACCATAACATCAGACAACAAATGAAACTAATATGTTTTCAGTTTAAGTACAAACTTAAACAAAGCTAGTGTTTAAAGAGTTTCTAATGTAGTTATTCTTGGCATGGATATATAGGGCATCTCAAAACCTAAATTCTGGTAATATCAATATGCCCATCATTCAGAATCTGTCAAACTTGAAAGCAACATCCTTTTCCCTAAAAGAAGCATCTGCTTATCCTTATGTTCCTTCAAATCTGTGGCAGGAAAAGCAAGCATAGTTTTATGTATACAACTCTGAACTGCTTAGTGTTAAGCTATGGAATATTGTCAGTAAATATTATGGCAAAGTTGCTCATGGACAATTAAACACTTAAGACATTTTAGGCTTTAGAAAACCCAAACTAGCTTTGTTAATCTCCAATTTATAATCTTTAGGCCCAAATGTCCAAAAGCCAAATGACACAGTTGTCAAAAAACAATGTATCCACTCATCATTCTTTCTTTAACAATCAACCTTACTGCTGTGAATACTGTCAGAAAGTCCAGCTTAGAAACTCACTAGATGAGCAATTACAAGATTCAAGTTCTAATTTGGCTCCTCTTTGAATTTGTGGTGCAACCCTGGACAAGACACTTTCTGAGACTTTGGTTCAGTTTGGTTTTCTTCCATAAATTTAGGAACTTGAACTAAATGATTAAGATAACTTTAGCCATAAATTTTCATGATTTTTCCCATCCTTTAGCCCAATATCACCATTTTCTCTATATATAGCCTTTTATTTGCATTTTTATTTTCTATTTTCATTATCATCATATCATAGCGGTCTTTATGAACCAGTTTCCTTACTCATTTTCCTTCCAAAATCTCCACACCCAGACTTATCTCACATATACCATAACTCTCATATTCTCTTTTTTCTTCTACTCTTTTTTGAACCTTGAGTGCAGAGTTGAGTTAATCACAGTATTCTTTCCATAACCCCATTATCTACCCATGACCATTAGCTGTGAAAGACCTGCTCTTATTTATTTTCATTGTTTTCTCTTCATTCCCAGTTGCTCTCTCATTCCCCTTCATTTTGTAGGTTCACATTAAAATATGATATATCCATGGATATATACATATACTGGTAAAACATACATTGTTATTTGCATGCATGTGTTTTTGTACTATAGACCCATGTCTCTTTTTACTTTCTTAATATAAACCTTGTTTTCTAGATCTACCTATGTTGCTGTTTCTACATCTTTACATGTAAATACATGTTTCTAAATGATGCACAGTATTCCATGGGATGCAATTACCACATTTTACTATCCATTTCCTTAGTGACAGACACCTAGGCTACCTATAATTCCCTACTTCTATAAATAGTCTACTTGTAGATAATCACTAGACATAATCACTAACTTGAAATTAGGGCATATTATTTCTGGAAATGTTTTTTTTTTTTTTTTTTTCTTTTTTCAGTACGTGGGCCTCTCACTGTTGTGGCCTCTCCCGTTGCGGAGCACAGGCTCCGGACGCACAGGCTCAGCGGCCATGGCTCACGGGCCCAGCTGCTCCACGGCATGTGGGATCCTCCTGGACCGGGGCACGAACCCGTGTCCCCCGCATCGGCAGGCGGATTCTCAACCACTGCACCACAAGGGAAGCCCTGGAAATGTTTTTATTTAATTCTTTAATAGCATATGCGCGTGCACACACACACTATATATATACGAATATGTGTATATATATATGTACACACATGTACTTTTAAAGTATTTTACTATATATGACAATATGAATATATAACTATATTATATAACTAAAACATACATATACATAATCAATACACATTCTTGAGTAAAACATTTGAAATGTATATGAATTGCATAATACTGCAGTCTTCTTTTGTACCTTGTTATTACACTCCACACTATATTTTTGACATTGATAACTGGGTCTGATGTAGTATCTCATTATTTAACTTGCATTTTCCTGACTGCTATGACTTCTGAAATGTTTGTTCATATCCTTTGCCCAATAGTCTACGGATTTTTATTTTTATTGATGCTTAGGTAATGTATCCTCAACAGTAATATGCTGTCAGTTATGTGCATTGCAAATGTCTTCTCACAGACTGTGGGTTGCCTTTTCATTTGACTTACATTAATTTTTGTAACAGAAGTTTTACATTTTAACATACTCAAATATATCAATCTTTTCCTTTTTGGCTTGCATTTAAATTTTGATTAAGAAGTACTTCCCTAGCAAAATTTATTAAAGGGAAATTTTCAGATATTTTAAAATCTACAAAGCTTTTGATTTTTACATTTATTTATTTAATCCATAAAACCATGTAAATGCCTAAATGTGAAAAGCAAAACTTCACACTTTTTTTTCCATAGATAGCAACAATTCCTAACATAATTGTTTCCCTACTGATTGATAATGCCACCTGTCATGTACTAAACTATACATATATTCTTCCTTCTGTTCTATGTTGCCAACTCAAGTTCTTGTAAATAACATTGCATTTTATTCTTCTATAGAATTGTTTTCATAAATGACACTTTACCATTTCATGATGCTAGGATTAGATTATCAAGTTTCTCTCTCACACACATACACACACACACTATAGGGGTTTTAATATGAACTCTATTAAGATTGATTTTAAAAATGTGGGAAGACTTATTCTCATTAGAGAATTTAATGTTCCCAACCAATTAAATTTTCCATTTAGTTCATCTGTATATCCTGTATTTCCTTGCTGAGACTTTCCATTTCCTTGTTGGGAATGTTTTTCATTTGTTTCACGTTTGTTCATAATTTCTCATTAATGCATTTTATGGTGGCTGTTTAAAATTTTTGTCACATAATTTTAGCATCTCTGCCATCTAAGTGTTGGGTCTACTGATTGTCTTTCTCATTTGAATTGAGATTTTCCTGATTCTTGGCATGATGAGTGACTTTGATAGAAACCTATCAAATAGATTTTAGATTATTTTAGTTTATTTCCTCTGATGCCTTTCTTTTGGGGGAATAAGGTGCTGTCTTTTACTGCGAGGTAGAGATAGAAGTCCAAACTCCCTACTAGGCCTTTCTAGGATGGGTACAGGTGGGTCCATAGTGTTTTTCCTTTGGTACCTGGCTAGAGTAGAGAGATTGTTCAAAGTTTTTTGTCATGCTTGGCTTCTCCTTTCCTGGTCCTTTGGCTAGAGGGAGAAAGTCTTTGTTGGCACTTTTCATTTTTGGTCTGTGCCTTGATGGTATTGTCAGATTGCTGGCTTCTTCTGTTCCAACTCTGGGATATATGGGGCAAAAAAGCAAAAACAAAACTCAAATCAAAAAGTCAAGGGAACCAACCACAGTGTCATTCCTTGGATCCTGAGGCACCTAGCCAATCTGCTTTCTTCTCTCCACCTTTCGGTCTTCCTATGTTTGTTTTGTATTTATGTCCTGGGGTTTTAGTTGTTCTTAGCAGGAGGAACAGGCAAAAGCACTGATCCATCTCCTCACAATTGATTTTTAATAATAATGTTTACTATAACTCAACACCTAGTTAAACCTTTTTTTTCTCTTTAGGTACTAAGGTTATTATTTCTAACATTTTTCAGAACACGTACACTCATAAACTACTTTGGGTATTTAACTGATATACAGCTGGAACGAGTCTCCCTGCTTCTATGTTTTGCCTCTCTACAAGTCTATTTTCAATACGGCAGTCAGAGTGATCAATCCCATTAAAATATAAATCAGATCATGTCAATCTTCTGTTAAAACCTATTTCTATTTCATCCATAGTAAAAAATCAAAGTCCTCACGATGGCCTACAAGGCCCCATATCACCTTGTTTCCCACCGTCTGTAACATTTCTGACCTTATCTCCTACTACCCTCTCCTAGTTTACTGTGTTCCAGATATACTAGTGTGGGAAACTGTAAAAGTGGTCCAAAATTCTTCCCTCTCTTATTCACGTCTTTGCAACATGATGTTGAAAATCTTCCCATCAAAAGGGGTATTTTTTCCCCTATCCTTTGAATTTGGGTTGACCATGTGACTTACTTTGCCATGAGAAATTACCAAATATCGGGTTGGTTAAAAGGTTCATTCAGTTTTTTCCGTAAGATGGCTCTAGTAACACTTAGTTGTCTTTAACTTCATTTGAAACAATTTTATTAGATTGTATGTGACAGCTGTCATATCAGTGTGCATTTAAAAAAAGACATCAAAATTGGTGAATTTTTGTGTAGCCGTTTTAATATTGAAGATGGAAGGAAAAAAGCAACATTTTTGGCATATTATGCTTTATTTATTTCATAAAAGGTAAAAATGGAACACAAAAAAGGTTTGTGCAGTGTATGGAGAAGGTGCTGTGACTGACTGAACATGTCAAATGTGGTTTGTGAAGTTTCATGCTGGAGATTTCTTGCTGGACGATCCTCCACGGTCAGGTAGACCAGTTGAAGTTGATAGCGATCAAATAGAGACATTAAGTGAGAATAATCAATGTTATACCACGCGGGAGATGGCCAAAATACTCAAAATATCCAAATCGAGTGTTGAAAATCATTTGCACCAGCTTGGTTATGTTCATTGCTTTGATGTTTGGGTTCCACATAAGTGAAGAAAACCTTGACCATATTTCCACATGCGATTCTCTACTTAAAAGTAATGAAAACGTTCCATTTTTAAAACAAATTGTGACGGGTGATGAAAAGTGGATACTGCACAATAATGTGGAATGGAAGAGATCATGGGGCAAGTGAAATGAACCACCATCAATCACACCAAAGGCCGGTCTTCATCCAAAGAAGGTGATGTTGTGTATATGGTAGGATTGGAAGGGAGTCCTCTATTATGAGCTCCTTCCGGAAAACCAAACGATTAATTCCAATAAGTACTGCTCCCAGTTAGACCAACTGAAAGCAGCAGTCGATGAAAAGCATCCAGAATTAGTCAACAGAAAATGTACAATCTTCCATCAGGATAATGCAAGACCGCATGTTTCTTTGATGACCAGGTAAAATACGGTTACAGCTTGGCTGGGAACTTCTGATTCATCTGCCATATTCACCAGATATTACACCTTCAGATTTCCATTTATTTCAGTCTTTACAAAATTCTCTTAATGGAATGAATTTCAATTCCCTGGAAGACTGTAAAAGACATCTGGAATAGTTCTTTGCTCAAAAAGATAAAAAGTTTTGGGAAGATGGAATTATGAAGCTGCCTGAAAAATGGCAGAAGGTAGTGAAACAAAAGGGTGAATACATTGTTCAATAAAGTTCTTGGTGAAAATGAAAAATGTGTCTTTTATTCTTATTTAAAAACCAAAGGCACTTTTTGGTCAACCCAATATGATCCAAGAGAGACTTGGAAAGTATTTGTACTTTGGGATTTGCTGTCTTGCTATTCTGGGGAATGGCCAAGTGAAGAAGTAAGATGTGCCTGTTGACCTGGTGAAGAGACTGCCAATTGCCAGACAGGTTTATCATCTGCTGCCAACTACCAGACCATCCTGCTAGCAGACCGACCAGCTGGCTAGAGACAAATAGACAAGTTCAGTAGATATCAGCCCTGCAGGCCCAGACCAGAAAACCTGTTCTCTTCTCTCCCAAATCATAATCTAAATAAGTTATTGTTTTGAGTCACCAAGTTTTGCAATGGTTTGTTACTCAGCAATAGATAAGAAGCATCTAGCTTCCTCGCTGTTCCCCAAGCACATTTCCACCTCTGCAATGGCAAGTTCTTTACTCTAGACACTTTCCTTGTATTGCATGGATTATTTGTTCACATCCTTCAAGTCTTTGTTCAAATCTCAACCTCTTAGGGAGGTTTACTTTGAATACTCTATTAAAAATAAACTGCAACTTTACCACTGCCCCTAGCACTCCAGATCTCTCATCCTGATCTTTTGTTTTGTTTTGTTCTTCTCTAGCACTAATTGCCTCCTAACCTACTGAGATATTGTTTATTGTCTGCTTGCTCCTGCTAGATGTAAGTTCCAAAAGGACAGAAGTCTTCAACTGTATTATACATTGATATACCCCAGGTGTAGAGCCTGGCAATAGTAGGTGCTTGCTAGATATTCATTAAGTAAATGGATTCAATGTTTCAGAGATGTCTGTTAGATCAAGTTGTTAATCACATAAATCACATCTTCTATATCTATCAGTCACCTAAAGAGCTAAAATCCTTACTATGATTATGGACTTGTTCTGCCATGCCTTATATTTCTGTCAGTTTATGCTTTAGGGTCTAGTGTTTTTATCATAAAACAATTTTTTTTTTTTTTGAGGTACGTGGGCCTCTCACTGTTGTGGCCTCTCCCATTGCGGAGCACAGGCTCCGGACGTGCAGGCTCAGTGGCCATGGCTCACGGGCCCAGCCGCTCCGTGGCATATGGGATCCTCCCGGACTGGGGCACGAACCCGTGTCTGCTGCATCGGCAGGCGGACTCTCAACCACTGAGCCACCAGGGAAGCCCTCATAAAACAATTTTAAAAGGAAGTTTAAAAAAATGTATAACAAAACATTCAACCAAGTTGGCCTTTCTTTTAAATGTCTTAATTAGATAAGATTCACTTTAATTTCTTTAGTAGTACTAAAATTTTATTTAATAATAACAATAAACAATAATAACATCTAAGACTAACTTATGGCTAACTATTATGTATTTGCTGTTCTAAAACTGCTCTAATTGTAATGTTCAATGAAAAAGTAGCCTTTTTCACAGTGGAAAGTGAATAAGAATTTAACTAATAAATATAGCACATCCATATAATAGTATACTATATAATGTTATGGTTGATAATATTGGTATGATATTCATATAATCTATAAGAAAAAACAACTAGGCTATTAGACAGTGTGTATATCATCCCCCCTTTTTTTAAACTAAAATACTTAAATACACAAACCTAAGTTATACATTTAAAAAGTTAGTAATAGTTAACTCTAAATAATGGAATTATGAGATTTTTATTTTCCACTTAAAAAGAGTTGTATAATAAAGAATTTGTCTGGTCTTTGTCTAAGTTTCTAGGATGGAGAATATAAACCCTTGGAATTTCCCAAGTAATAGCAGTATCTTTGTTATTCATGGTAGGCACTTGGGACTACCCCTGAGTTTATGCTAATGAGATGACTCATGGTAGGCCCCATGTAATTAGAGGGTTGGAGCTTTGAGCCACGTGATATAGGCCCAACCTCCTGACTCTCAGGGAGGGAAGGAGGTCTGGAGATTAAGTTCAATCAAGTGATCAATGATTCATTTGATCAGTCATAATACTTAAAATTCAGCTTATTCATATAAGGTTTTGCTCTATGATGCAGTCATTATAAATACCATTTAATTGTAATATAAATTTATTTACATTGAATATAAGTCAAATGCACATAATGAAACCCCAATAAAAACTCAGGACACTGAGGTTTAGGTGAGATTCCTGGTTAGCGAACACACTGCTGTGCCAGGATGTTGACACACCCTGATTCCATGGGCAGAGGAAACAGAAGCTCTGCTTTTGGGACCTTCCTAGATCTCACCTAGTTAAGTCTCTTCTTTTGGCTGGTTTTGATTTATATCCTTTATAATAAAATTTTAATCACAAGTATGGTGCTTTCCTGAGTTCTCTGAGCCATTTTCAAGAACTATTGAGCCTGGGGGTTAGTGAGAACACCCACATTTGTATTCAATTGGTCAGAGGTGTGAGTGGCCTGGGGATCCCTGAACTTGTGGCTGGCATCTGAGTGAGTGTAGTCACACTGGGGATTGTGCTATTAACCTGTGTAGTCTGTAATAACTTACTGTCAGAATTGTACTGCAATATGATATATTTTCATACTACCTAAAGTATTTTTATAATGAACTTCCATTACTATTATAATTTAAAAAGCTACTTCTATTTTGAAAAACAGAGGAAGAAGATCTTGCAATTAAATAAATCATTTTAAATTGCAAAATCAATAACTTTGAAAGAAATAAGAACTAAATAAGAGCCAACAAGTAAAAATGTCTAGGGGTAAAGAAGGTAAATTTATTAAATTAAATTTAAAAGTTCATGAAGGTAATAAGATAAAAATATGAAAACTGGTATATAAAATTTAGTAAAATAAAAAATAATTTCGTGAAATAAGTTTTCCTTTAAAATAAAACCAACATAATGCATTTGCAGGGCAAAATACATGATGGTAGGAAAAGTAAATAGCAAGGTTCATTTAACAAACAGTAACTTACAATTTTTGTAAAATATAAATTTACATTACAATTTAAAGATATTTCTACATGATAGAATCACAGCAAAAAAACCTTATATGACTAAGCTTCTGAATTTTAAGTATTATGACTAAAGGGAATGAAATGTGAAAAAATGCTTTTTTTGTCATTTAGAGTTTTTCCTGTAAAGTCTATTGATGCAATGATTTTTAAACCAATGGACCATAATATAGACATACAGTATTAAGTTGCCTGGTTTTTAAAAACCCCTTATTGGCTGTCTTCTCCTCCCCTTCCCTATCTCACTTCCCCACTCCTCTCCTGGTATTACCTCTACTGGTATTACCTCTAAATAAACTACGTGCTTTCAAACTCTTAGGGTCTTCTTATGGGAGAATACAAAGAAAGGTATGTGTAGACAATTTTTTTAAGAGGACTGATTTTCTTTCTTTCTTTCTTTCTTTCTTTCTTTCCTTCTTTTTTTTTTTTTGAGCTCTAAAATCCATATAAACATTTATTCTGCCCCTGCCTGGGGGTGGGGAAGAGGGGATCCGGGAATTGGGGATCTGTGGGCCATTACAGACAGCCCTCGGAAGAGGGCGGGGCTCTGGTGGGAAGACAGTGTCCAGAGGCCAATGGGACCTGGGGTGTCCAGAAGGCAAGGCCCTGGGGGCTGGTGGAGGGGCTGGCTTGGTTCCCAGAAGTCCCAGGAAGAGGACTGATTTTCTTCCATAAGCACTAGTTTTGCCATCATGGAACAGCCTTCACATATATGTATTATAGTTGTCGCCTGACTAATAGTCTTGATTTCAGTTTCTTCTTGTCCCAAAAGATCATGCACACAAGAAGCTACTGACAGCAGCTTAAAAGGGAGGGAAAAAAAAAAAACACTCAGGGGAAAAATTATGACACCAGTGCTTCCCCTGAAGAAAAGTAATTATTAATAAAATAACAAAAATCATTTTTGAAAATACCTAAGTTGTTTTCGGAGTTGCTCGATTTCCACATTTTGTTCAGTTACTGTTTTCAAAAAGTGTTGATTAGTCTGCCAAAAGAAAAAAAATAGAAACATTCAGTATCAGAACATTTAAAACTGTATCTTTAAAGACTAACTACAGGGTATATGAGTAGAAAAAAATGAAATGAAGTCATGATAATGATTAGATCTTTTTTTTTTTTTTTTTTTTCCTTTTTGCGGTATGTGGGCCTCTCACTGTTGTGGCCTCTCCCGTTGCGGAGCACAGGCTCCGGATGCGCAGGCCCAGCGGCCATGGCTCACGGGCCCAGCCGCTCCGCGGCATACGGGATCCTCCCAGACCGGGGCACGAACCCGTATCCCCTGCATCGGCAGGCGGACTCTTAACCACTGCGCCACCAGGGAGGCCCATGATTAGATCTTTTTAATGATAAAATATAACCCTGGCCATCTTTCCCTGCCTTCACTACTTCAGTGGACACCTGCTTCACTTCAAACTACTTGCATTTGCATTTCTGTGTCTTCTGGCTTTTTCTGGTCTTCTGAGCCTCCTTTGCTCACCAAACTACGCAGAAGGCTATATAGGTAGTGTAGAATTCATGCCTCCAGCCTGTTCTATAAGAGCCCCAAAACAATGACCGAATGGAATTGGTGGGTAAAAATCCCCAACTCCCATGGCCCGTGGTGGAATAACTGAGGCTGTTTCTTTACTGGCTTCCACAGTTCAGCAGTGGGATTAAGTTTCAGTTACCCACAGTGTTAATTTGCTTGATTGATAAAAACCCTTTATTGGTTGCCTTCTCTTCCCTTCCTAGTCTTGCTTCTCCACTCCCCTACTGGTTTTTCATGGTATTATCTCCCAAATAAATGACATGCTCTGGAACCCTTTCCTCAGGGTCTGCTAATGCTAAAGTAAGTTATGAAGCAGTCTTCCAACTGTAGAATAAAATTTTTTAAGGGAATTGATTATCTTCTGTAAGTGCTGGTTTTACCCCCAACTTCATTGACTTCATATTTTTAAGACACTTTTCTATTTTCCTCTACTTGGGATGTCCTCATTCAGCCAGCATTCATCCCTGCATAACCTGTGTGGTCACTCTAAGGCAAAACTGATTGCTTCCTTTTTGCATTTTTTTTTTTTTTTTTTTTGCGGTATGCGGGCCTCTCACTGTTGTGGCCTCCCCCGTTGTGGAGCACAGGCTCCGGACGCGCAGGCCCAGCGGCCATGGCTCACGGGCCCAGCCGCTCCGCGGCATATGGGATCCTCCCAGACCGGGGCACGAACCCGTATCCCCTGCATCGGCAGGCGGACTCTCAACCACTTGCGCCACCAGGGAGGCCCCCTTTTTGCATTTTGATAAAACTTTACATATACTTTTACAATGCACATTGCACTGTACTTAAGTACTATGTTTAAAGTCTACGTATATTCCTGGCTACAACATGTGCCTGTTTTCGAAGACCAGCTGCACCCAGAACTCCCAGCATCTAGCACATGATTCCGTACATTCTAAGCACTTATACCTTTGAGGAATGAATGAGTGAATGAATGAATGCCTTAACTGAGACATGAAAGAGCGTCTGAGGACTGCATCTTTATCTTTATCTCGGGAAGTAAACTACTCCAGAACAGAATTTAGTATTCAATTCACAGACCACAATTTAAGAGACCAATTTTGGCATTCAGAAAAAGAGGGATAGAATAATGAAAGGTAGGTAAATTACACCACACCAGAAAAGTTAAAACAAAACAAAACAAAAAATTGTAACACTGGGCATGAGTTACAACAGACATATGATTATATGCAAATAACCGAAGGGTTGACTTAAAAAAGAATTGAGCTTGTTCTATGTTACTCCCAAAGATAAAACCATATATCACTGGGAGGAAGCCTGGTAAGAGAGATTTTAGCTTTCTAATAATCAGAGTTCAAAGGAACAGGCTCTTTGGGGAAATGACAAGATCTCTTACAGGAGATATTCAAAGCAGAGGCTAGAGGATCATCTAAACTGTAAAGCATTTAATAGAAGGATGCCTATATCACTTGAGGGAAAGGATGATCTTTAATATCATTTCAAATTCTCCTGTAAAGCTATCTCAACGACTTCAGACCAAATTGATTCCCTTTTATAATGTTTATAATGTACCATTCATGTTTTACTATATATATAGTCTTGGAACTGGTATAATTAATGCTTGTGTTTTTTATTATTTGGGAGCACCTTAAAGGTAGATTATATAGAGTAATTAGAAGTATAAATTAGAATCGTGAATTTTAAGAAGCTGGTGTTGAGAACAAACACACATAACTTGCTAGCAAGCCTAGTAAGAGTTCAACAACTGCATCTGAATATGGCTTTATGATGCTCTGTATTTATGTTCACAAAAAATTATATACTATATCAATACTATAGAATTTGGAGATTCATAAAGGTCCAGAGAATCCCTTTCAATCATCCATCTTAGCGCCTTATTCACCAATTATTTCATATGTCATTTCTGTTTTTCCAACTAGACAGGGGCTTTGTGGATAGATGCACATTTCTTTTGCAACTAGAGAAACTACAGCAGTAGAAGGAACTTAATACGCAATTAACAAATATTTTTGAGTTATTTTATAGAGATGAGTAAATCTCAAGAAAAATATGATTTCAGTAAAGAGAATTTCTAGGAAATGTAAACTCTTATTGCATCTACAGTAAAAATAAATAAATATAAACTTGTATTTTTAGGTGCCATTTGGGTCAGGGCATTTTACCTTCTGCATGTCACTAAAGTACATTGGTTATAAAAGATTTTATTTACTTGTTATATACTCATCAATTTATTGTACATCTATAGGAGCCTATTCATTTCATGAGTTTATTCATGTAATCAGAAAACTTTTTAATGGAAGTTATTTGATTTTGACTCAAACTTGCTCCTATGACCATGCTCTGAATGCTCTTTGAGATTTACAAAACCTTTACTATCACTTAAACCTCCTTTACACTTAGTAGAGTCATGTTTAATACCTTAACAATTGATACATTAAGAAAAACTCAAGTCTTAAAAATTTCTCTTAGCCAATTTCCTCTATTTTAACAACCAGGGTAGTCTTTTCTTTGTTCGTTATAACACAATGCTTAATCCAACTTGTCACTTTATCACTTTTATTGTAACCATAGCTTATTATTCTTAGTTTTGGCCTATAACTATGAATGCCTTAGAAATTTTTAAAGTATGTCCTGTAAATATTCAAATATGTTTTTCTATGACTTACATCAGAATGATTTGGGGCTGTATATAATAAAATATGGGCCCTGTGGTACAAAATACCAAAGGATTATGTAATCTGCACAATTCTAGGAAATACTGAAAAAAAGCATAAACAATTGTTATGGTAGGTAAACTATTAATGTCATGTAGAAACAGGATTTCTTTTTTTTTTTTTTTGAGGTACACGAGCCTCTCACTGTTGTGGTCTCTCCCATTGAGGAGCACAGGCTCCGGACGCGCAGGCTCAGCGGCCATAGCTCACGGGTCTAGCCGCTCCGCGGCACGTGGGATCTTCCCAGATGGGGGCATGAACCCTCGTCCCCTGCATCGGCAGGAGGACTCTCAACCACTGTGCCACCAGGGAAGCCCAGGATTTCTTAATTATGGAAATCAGTCATCATTTTATTTTGGAGTACTTTAATACTATTTTAAAACTCTAAGAAGTGTACTATCAAAAATTATAAGTGATTAGAAATTCCAAATGTTAACATAAGTAAAATAGGGAGAAATTTATTTAATAATTTTTTACATGGTTAAAGGAGAAAGTTTTTTTAAGTACAATAAAATTGGATAAACTTACTTTTGATGGCACAACTCCACTATTAAACAAAGACATTTTTATTAGGTACTACCCTGCTAATTCTGAATTAGCAGGGAAACTAAGCAAAATGAAGAAAGGAAAGAGAGGAATTACCTGGGATGTCATAATCCTATTACTCAACAATGAGGTGAAATAAAATTCCAAGAAGGAAAAGAAGAGAATAAGAAAATAAAAGTGAGAGGTGGGGAAAAAGGTAAAGAGCAGAACTGGGAAGGCTAATTGTATTTCTTTTGGGAAAAAATTAAAGGGAAATTTAGGTGTAGCAATTTAGGTGAGTGGTGGTCAATCAACTAACAAATGATTCTTAGTGTTTTATTGTTTTTAAGGATTTGGGTTACCATTTGTCTAAAAGTTCCACCATTCTTAGTGTATACCTAACTATGTTCTAGATGAAATACTAAGAACAAAGCATGAGTCCTACTCTTGAGGAGCTCACAGTCAAGATTACTCTCAGGAAATCTTACCAAGGACTCTAAGAGTATTTTCAGATTAGGATATATTTCAGATAGATGTTAGCTTTAAATCTCTGGAAACTAGTGTGAACCCTCATGTCATGCTGCTGAATGTGAAAGAAAAAGACAGATAAAAAGAAAAGGGTACTGCTTACCTATTTTAATTTCAACTATTTTTTTCTTGTTGATTTGCCTTAGCAAAAATAAACATTATTACTTATAGTGACAATTTCTAGTTTATATAACAAGTGCATTAAATGGATATTTTGACTTACCATTTCTGTGTTCTCATTAGTTACATGAAGTTGCTTGGTCAGTTGTTGAAAATTGGTCAGCTGATCCTGTAGTAGGAAGAGGGAATACATAAATAGCATTTTGTTTGCAACCCATATTTAAAATTAAATTAAAATCAAGGCTAAAATCATTATACCTAAATCTAGATGACATCAGTTGTATTTCTTCTCACAAGTACTGTGTGAATTAACAGTTGAAGAAATAAAAAGATAAAACATTTTTAATGATTACAGAATTAAATAAGGTGGCAATGTGGAAACTAATGTAGCTATTTATGTTTTATGTGAAATCATTATTTCTAGAAATCAATCCATTAGTAGATAGATATGCTAGAGAGACCTTACCCAATATTGACAAACCATATTCAAACCTATTCAAAACCTACAGTACAAACCACAGCAGAGGAGTTACTGTGCCTTTCCTCCTTCTTTAAAATTCTCATGGCTTGAATGCCCCACAAGTTTTAAGTTTTTTGATTATCTGTTATGATCGGATTAAACATCATATGTCAGATGACAGAATTCAAGATTGATGGATAACTAGGGAAATAAGGATAGAGTATTATTTGTTAAGTCGTATACAAAAACAAACAAACAAACACAAAAAAACCCTAACTGCAGGGACTTCCCTGGTGGTCCAGGGGTTAAGAATCTGCCTTCCAATGCAGGGGACATGGGTTCAATCCCTGGTTGGGGAACTAAGACCCAACCTGCTGAGAGGTGTAGCCAAATAAAAAAAAGGAAAGAAAAAAACCCTAATTGCAAAGCTATAGCATAAGAATGATCTTATTTAAGTGGAAAAAAATCCCTAAACCCAATGGCTTAGTTGATTGACCTAATGAAGAAACAGCCTTAAAAGAGCAAACTTATATTAGAAATGGTTTCCAGATCTCAGAGGTAAGTGTTACGGCACAGACTACATGTGGATTATTTTCAAACCAGGGCATGTATAGAAAAATCATTTTGTAAACTTCAAAGCATCATTAATTATTATTATGACTTCCTTAGGTAGAAATTCCTAGTTACAGTGATAATAATAGGAACAGTCATAAACTGGAATTTGAAAAGTCTATAAATGAGAGTTGAAGAGAGGCATGATAACCAGTATATTTAAACAGTTGCCTTCTCAAAAATCCACAGGAAAGGAATCAGAATTGGAATTTCTCCATAGATTTCAATGTACCTAGCAGAAAAAGAATCAATGGAAAGATAAGGGAGGTAGATTTTCCAATGGAATGGATGGTCTTGTGAGATAGTAAGTTCTTGTCAACAGAGGTTATAAAACAAAAGCTATATGTCCACTTTAAAAGAATATAAAATGATTCTTGCTTTGGATAGAAAGAAGTCCTTAATAACCATTAAGAGCATTCCTATCGTAAAATCCTATTCTGCTTAATTTATGTTAGACAAACTTCACATTTTAGTAAAAGGTCACATTTAAGGTTGTTAACATTTTCATTTCACAAGTGTTGTCATCACATTTGAGCAGGCTTCTTCACTGTCCATGGTCTAATGATCAGTCTTTGTCTTTTTTAACCAGGTAAAAGAAATCAACAATATAAAAGTTTTGGAGATCCATTTACACATAATAATCTTAGAGCTGCTTATTAGCACTAAATACAACATTCGTTGCTAATCACATTATAAAACCCTATGTAAAAAAAAAAACCCTATGTACACTAGGCACAGTTTTGATTATCTTATGTGTTGAAAAGATTTCTAACCACTGAAGATCAATTTACTGCCAACATAAATAACACAGTAGACTTAGGCATTCTTCTCCAAAACTGAGTTTCTCCAGAATGCAACTTCTTACTGATATACAAGAAAACCATGAAATCCAAGATTACCTTTTGTTTTTGACTTTCAAGTACATGAATCTGGGCCTCAGTCATATGTTCCCGGTAAAGTTTCTGTAGTCTGTCCAGCTCCTGAGAAACAGTCTGCCAGAGTTCTATAGCCTGAGTTTTTTCCTATAAAAGAAAAACATTTCAGAACTCATTAAATTATTAGCAGGCTACTGCATAGTACAAATGAATCATATTCTTTTACAGAATGAGTTCTTGTATATAAAGTCACAAAATAAAAATAGAACTTGTCTAAGATCGGATACTTGTAATATTTTTGATGATATAAAGTTGTAAATAAAATTATTTAGAGGGACTTTCCTGGTGGCACAGTGGTTAAGAATCTGCCTGCCAATGCAGGTGACACAGGTTTGAGACCTGGTCCGGGAAGATCCCACATGCCGTGGAGCAACTAAGCCTATGCGCCACAACTACTGAGCCTGTGCTCTAGAGCCCACAAGCCAAAACTGCTGAAGCCCGCACACGTGGAGCCCGTGCTCCGCAATGGGAGAGGCCACTGCAATGAGAAGCCCACACACCACAACGACGAGTAGCCCCTGCTCACTGCAACTAGAGAAAGCCCATGTGCAGCAATGAAGACCTAATGCAGACAAAAATAAATAAATAAATATATTTTAAAAATTATTTTAGGGCTTCCCTGGTGGCGCAGTGGTTGGGGGTCCGCCTGCCAATGGGGGGACACAGGTTCGTGCCCTGGTCCGGGAGGATCCCGCATGCCGTGGAGCGGATGGCCCTCTGAGCCATGGCCGCTGAGCCTGCGTGTCTGGAGCCTATGCTCCACAGAGGGAGAGGCCACAACAGTGAGAGGCCTGCATACCCCCCCAAAAAAATTATTTAGAGAATAAACCTAAAGATGAAAATTCCTTACTTTGAAATTTTCTTTTTATTCAGATTTAATAGCTAAAATTAAAACCCTTTAATCACTTTCTTGTTCCAGAAAGTGTAAGCCAGAGAAATTACTGATGAAAAGTGTCCCTGGTAAAGTACAAGAGGTTTTTTTCCTGACTGCAAAAGTAATAAATGTTTATCATAGAAAATTAGGAAAGTACAGAAAAACAGAGAAGAAAATAAAATTACCTAATATTTTTTAGCGCCTGATAATAAATACTGCTAACATCTGGATATAAACATCTTTATGAATGTTGGATGTAGTCTTGTTTACAAATGTGATTTGGGGGGGAGAGTTTCGTATTTTTTTTCTTTAAAAAAACTGGGAAACACATAGTGTGCTGTTTGTATTGTCTATTTTTCACCTGGAATTTTATAATGAGAATTTTTTCAGGTCATTAACTATTCTTTCAATATAGGTATTCTCAAAAGCGATATAGGGGCCCTTGAGGAAAAAATTTTGTTCATAATAATATGAAGACATTATTTGCCTTTTTCACTCTCATCCTCTCATGAGTGTACAGTACAGTTTTCCAAAGTATATATAATGTACTGTGTGATGCTGTCATTGCTCTGATGGCTACCAAAATTCACTCTTAGGCTCCCAGTTGTTTCTAAAAATGTCTTAGTTTTAATTAGTAATATGATAAATACCCCCCCACACAAAAAAAACTCTTTGGAGTCCTCAATAATTTTTAAGCATACTGAAGAGGGGTCCTGAAACCAAAAAGGTTGAGAAACTTTAAGCTAGCATATAAAAAGCATTATTCTCTGTTTTTCTTTTTTGCATGTACTTTTTAAAAATTGAAGTATAGTTACCTCAGCAAGCTGTTGACAGAATCAAGAAGAAACCTTCATCTCTTTGTCCCTAAAGCCCAAGCTTTTAAATCCCAGGTCAGAGCTAATTCTCTAAGATTTAGGAAGTAGGTAAGAAGGTGTAGTAAAAAGATATGCATTTTTGGAAACTAATGAGTATACACTTCAAATAAATGTACATTTATAAGCTTTAAGGAAACGATTTCTGAGGCATAGCTTGCATTCAGAAACACACAGATCATAAATTTGTACAGTAAGTGCACCCATGTAACCAGCACCCAGTTCACGAAAGAGAACATTATTACCAGCAGCTAGAAGCCAGTTGCCCCTTTCTTACAGATACTACAATCCTCCCAAAATAACCTTTATCCTGACTTTTAAAATTATTGATTAGTTTTGCCTAAAACGTATGTAGTTTAAAAATACATAGACAAAAGCAGAATCTGACTTCCGATGAAGATGGCGGAAGAGTAACGCGCAGAGATCACCTTCCTCCACACAGATACATGAGAAATACAGCTACACGTGGAACAACTCCTACAGAACACCTACTGAACACTGGCAGAAGACCTCAGACCTCCCAAAAGGCAAGAAACTCCCCACGTACCTGGGTAAGGCAAAAGAAAAAAAGAATAAACAGAGACAAAAGGATAAGGACGGGACCTGCACCAGTGGGACGGAGCTGTGAAGGAGGAAAGGTTTCCACACACTAGGAAGCCCCTTCGTGGGCGGAGACTGCGGGTGGCGGAAGGGGAAGTTTCGGAGCCACGGAGGAGAGCGCGCAAGGGGTACGGAGGGCAAAGCAGAGAGATTCCCGCACAGAGGATCAGTGCTGACTGACACTCACCAGCCCGAGAGGTTTGTCTGGGGCTGGGAGCTGAGGCTTGGGCTTCGGTCAGAGCCCAGGGAGAAGACTGGGGTTGGCAGGGTGAACACAGGCTGCAGGGGGTTAGTGCACCACGGCCAGCCAGGAGGGAGTCCGAAAAAAGTCTGGACCTGCCGAAGAGGCAAGAGACATTTTTTTGCCTCTTTGTTTCCTGGTGTGAAAGGAGAGGGGATTAAGAGTGCTGCTTAAAGGAGATCCAGAGACGGGCACGAGCCGCTGTGATCAGCGCAGACCCCAGAGACGGGCATGAGACGCCAAGGCTGCTGCTGCCACCGCCAAGAGGCCAGTGTGCGAGCGCAGGTCACTGTCCACACACCCCTTACGCGGAGCCTGTGCAGCCCGGCACTGCCGGGGTCCCGGGATCCAGGGACGGCTTCCCCGGGAAAAAGCATGGCGAGCCTCGGGCTGGTGCAACGTCACGCCGACCTCTGCCACCGCAGGATTGCCCCGCACTCCATGCCCCTCCCCTCCCCCCGGCCTGCGTGAGACAGAGGCCCCGAAGCAGCTGCTCTTCTAACACTGTCCTGTCTGAGCGAAGATCAGACGCCCTCCAGCGACCTACACGAAGAGGCGGGGCCAAATCCAAAGCTGAGACCCAGGAGCTGTGAGAACAAAGAAGAGAAAGGGAAATCTCTCCCAGCAGCCACAAAAGCAGCGGATTAAAGCTCCACAATCAACTTGATGTGTCCTGCATCTGTGGAATACATGAACAGACAACGAATCATCCCAAATTGAGGAGCCATGTGGATAAAAGGTTCTTGGTGCTGCAGCCAGGAGTCAGTGCTGGGCCTCTGAGGTGGGAGAGCCAACTTCAGGACACTGGTCCACAAGAGAACTCCCAGCTCCGCATAACATCAAATGGCGAAAATCTTCCAGAGATTTCCATCTCAACACCAGCACCCAGCTTCACTCAACAAGCAAGCTACAGTGCTAGACACCCTATGCCAAACAACTAGCAAGACAGGAACACAACGCCACCCATTAGCAGATAGACTGCCTAAAATCATAAAAAGTCCAAAGACACCCCAATACACACCACCAGATGTGGACCTGCCCAACAGAAACACAAGATCCAGCCTCATCCACCAGAACACAGGCACTAGTCCCCTCCACCAGGAAACCTGCTTAACCAACTGAACCAACCTTAGCCACTGGGGACAGACGCCAAAAACAATGGGAACTACGAATCTGCAGCCTTCAAAAAGGAGACCCCAAACACAGTAAGATAAGCAAAATGACAAGACAGAAAAACACAGCAGGAGAAGGAGCAAGATAAAAACCCACCAGACCTAAAAAATGAAGAGGAAATAGGCAGTCTACCTGAAAAAGAATTCAGAATAATGATTGTAAAGATGATCCAAAATCTTGGAAATAGAATAGACAAAATGCAAGAAACAGTTAACAAGGACCTAGAAGAACTAAAGATGAATCAAGCAACAATTAGAAACACAATAAATGAAATGAAAAATACTCTAGATGGGATCAATAGCAGAATAACTGAGGCAGAAGAACGGATAAGTGACGTGGAAGATAAAATAGTGGAAATAACTTCTGCAGAGCAGAATAAAGAAAAAAGAATGAAAAGAACTGAGGACAGTCTCAGAGACCTCTGGGACAACATTAAACGCACCAACATTCGAATTATATGGCTTCCAGAAGAAGAAGAGAAAAAGAAAGGGACTGAGAAAAAATTTGAAGAGATTATAGTTGAAAACTTCCCTAATATGGGAAAGGAAATGGTTAATCAAGTCCAGGAGGCACAGAGAGTCCCATACAGGATAAATTCAAGGAGAAATACACCAAGACACATATTAATCAAACTGTCAAAAATTAAATACAAAGAAAACATATTAAAAGCAGCAAGGGAAAAACAACAAATAACACACAAGGGAATCCCCATAAGGTTAACAGCTGATCTTTCAGCAGAAACTCTGCAAGCCAGAAAGGACTGGCAGGACAGATTTAAAGTGATGAAGGAGAAAAAACTACAACCAAGATTACTCTACCCAGCAAGGATTTCATTCAGATTTGATGGAGAAATTAAAACTTTTACAGACAAGCAAAAGCCGAGAGAGTTCAGAACCACCAAACCAGCTTTACAAGAAATGCTAAAGGATCTTTTCTTGACAAGAAACAAAAGGAAAACACCTATAATAACAAACCCAAAACAATTAAGAAAAAGGGAATAGGAACATACATATCGATAATTACCTTAAATGTAAATGGACAAAATGCTCCCACCAAAAGACACAGATTGGCTGAATGGATACAAAAACAAGACCCATATATATGTTGTCTACAAGAGACCCACTTCAGACCTAGAGACACATACAGATTGAAAGTAAGGGGATGGAAAAAGATATTCCATGCAAAGAAAACCAAAAGAAAGCTGGAGTAGCAATTCTCATACCAGACAAAATAGACTTTAAAATGAAGACTATTAGAAGAGACAAAGAAGGACACTACATAATGATCAACGGATCGATCCAAGAAGAAGATATAACAATTGTAAATATTTATGCAGCCAACATAGGAGCACCTCAATACATAAGGCAGTTACTAACAGCCATAAAAGAGGAAATCGACAGTAACACATTCATAGTAGGGGACTGTAACACCCCACTTTCACCAATGGACAGATCATCCAAAATGAAAATAAATAAGGAAACACAAGCTTTAAATGATACATTAAACAAGATGGACTCAATTGATATTTATAGGCCATTCCATCCAAAAACAAGAGAATACACATTTTTCTCAAGTGCTCATGGAACATTCTCCAGCATAGATCATATCTTGGGTCACAAATCAAGCCTTGGTAAATTTAAGAAAATTGATATTGCATCAAGCATCTTTTCCAACCACAACGCTATGAGACTAGACATCAATTACAGGAAAAGATCTGTAAAAAATACAAACACATGGCGGCTAAACAATATACTACTTAATAACGAAGTGATCACTGAAGAAATCAGAGAGGAAATTAAAAAATACCTAGAAACAAATGACAATGGAGACACAACAACCCAAAACCTATGGGATGCAGCAGAAGCAGTTCTAAGAGGGAAGTTTATAGCAATACAATCCCACCTTAAGAAACAGGAAACATCTCGAATAAACAACCTAATCTTGCATGTAAAGCAATTAGAGAAAGAAGAACAAAAACACCCCTAAGTTAGCAGAAGGAAAGAAATCATAAAAATAAGGTCAGAAATAAATAAAAAAGAAATGAAGGAAACAATAGAAAAGATCAATAAAACTAAAAGCTGGCTCTTTGAGAAGATAAACAAAATTGATAAACCATTAGCCAGACTCATCAAGAAAAAAAGGGAGAAGACTCAAATCAATAGAATTAGAAATGAAAAAGGAGAAGTAACAACTGACACTGCAGAAATACAAAAGATCATGAGAGATTACTACAAGCAAACTCTATGCCAATAAAATGGACAACCTGGAAGAAATGGACAAATTCTTAGAAATGCACAACCTGGCAAGACTGAATCAGGAAGAAATAGAAAATATGAACGGACAAATCACAAGCACTGAAATTGAAACTGTGATAAAAAAGTCTTGCAACAAACAAAAGCCCAGGACCAGATGGCTTCACAGGCGAATTCGATCAAACATTTAGAGAAGAGCTAACACCTATCCTTCTCAAACTCTTCCAAAATATAGCAGAGGGAGGAGCACTCCCAAACTCATTCTACAAGGCCACCATCACCTTGATACCAAAACCTGACAAGGATGTCACAAAGAAAGAAAACTACAGGCCAATATCACTGATGAACATAGATGCAAAAATCCTCAACAAAATACTAGCAAACAGAATCCAACAGCACGTTAAAAGCATCATACAACATGATCAAGTGGGGTTTATTCCAGGAATGCAAGGATTCCTCAATATACGCAAATCAATCAACGTGATACACCATATTAACAAATTGAAGGAGAAAAACCATATCATCATCGCAATAGATGCAGAAAAAGTTTTTCGACAAAATTCAACACCCATTTATGATAAAAACCGTGCAGAAAATAGGCATAGAGGGAGCTCTCCTCAACATGGTAAAGGCCATATATGACAAACCCACAGCCAACATCATCCTCAATGGTGAAAAACTGAAACCACTTCCACTAAGATCAGGAACAAGACAAGGTTGCCCACTGTCACCACTCTTATTCAACATAGTTTTGGACGTTTTAGCCACAACAATCAGAGAAAAAAAGGAAATACAAGGAATCCAAATCAGAAAAGAAGAAGTAAAGCTGTCACTGTTTGCAGATGACATGATACTATACATAGAGAATCCTAAAGATGCTACCAGAAAACTACTAGAGCTAATCAATGAATTTGGTAGCAGGATACAACATTAATGCACAGAAATCTCTGGCATTCCTACATACTAATGATGAAGAATCTGAAAGTAAAATCAAGAAAACACTCCCATTTACCATTGCAACAAAAAGAATAAAATATCTAGGAATAAACCTACCTAAGGAGACAAAAGACCTGTATGCAAAAAATTATAAGACACTGATGAAAGAAATTAAAGATGATACAAATAGATGGACAGATATACCATGTTCCTGGATTGGAAGAATCAACATTGTGAAAATGACTCTACTACCCAAAGCAATCTACAGATTCAATGCAATCCCTATCAAACTACCACTGGCATTTTTCACAGAACTAGAACAAAAAATTTCACAATTTCTATGGAAATACAAAACACCCCGATTAGCCAAAGCAATCTTGAGAATGAAAAATGGAGCGGGAGGAATCTGGCTCCCTGACTTCAGACTATACTACAAAGCTACAGTAATCAAGACAGTATGGTACTGGCACAGAAACAAGAAGACCTAAATAGACATTTCTCCACAGAAGATATACACATTGTTAACAAACACATGAAAGAATGCTCAACATCTTTAATCATTAGAGAAATGCAAATCAAAACTTCAATGAGATATCATCTCACACCAGCCAGAATGGCCACCATCAAAAAATCTAGAAACAATAAATGCTGGAGAGGGTGTGGAAAAAAGGGAAGACTCTTGCACTGCTGGTGGGAATGTGAATTGGTACAGCCACTATGGAGAACGGTATGGAGGTTCCTTAAAAAACTACAAATAGAACTACCATATGACCCAGCAATCCCACTACTAGGCATATACCCTGAGAAAACCATAATTCAAAAAGAGTCATGTACCAAAACGTTCATAGCAGCCCTATTTACAATAGCCCAGAGATGGAAGCAACCTAAGTGTCCATCATCAGATGAATGGATAAAGAAGATGTGGCACATATATACAATGGAATATTACTCAGCCATAAAAAGAAATGAAATTGAGCTATTTGTAATGAGGTGGATAGACCTAGAGTCTGTCATACAGAGTGAAGTAAGTCAGAAAGAGAAAGACAAATACTGTATGCTAACACATATATATGGAATTTAAGAAGAAAAAATATGTCATGAAGAACCTAGGGAAGACAGGAATAAAGACACAGACCCACTAGAGAATGGACTTGAGGATATGGGGAGGGGGAAGGGTAAGCTGTGACAAAGCAAAAGAGAGGCATGGACATATATACACTACCAAACGTAAGGTAGATAGCTAGTGGGAAGCAGCCACATAGCACAGGGAGATTAGCTCGGTGCTTTGTGACCGCCTGGATGTGTGGGATAGGGATGGTGGGAGGGAGATGCAAGAGGGAGGGGATATGGGAACATATGTATATGTATAACTGATTCATTTTGTTTTAAAGCAGATATTAACACACCATTGTGAAGCAATTATACTGCAATTAAGATGTAAAAAAAAAAACAGACAAAAAAAAAAAAGCAGAATCTGGCACCAGAATTTTGGTTGGATTTCTAATTCTGGCTGAATGACCCTGTACAATTCATTTTACTTCCTTAAGACTGCTTTCTTTTCAATAGAATAGTCATAAAAATGACTCATAACTCAACAGAGTGCAGTCTCCCAAATGTGCCTGATTGTAAGAGTCATCTGGACTATGAAGAAAGCCCAGATTCTCCTAAGCCAGTGGTTCTCAAAGGACTAGCATCAATACCTTAGAACGTGTTAGAAATGTAAATTATTGAGGCATATCGTAGACTTCTTGAATCAAAAACTTGGGGGAGGGGGTGACAATCTTTATTTCAGTAAGCCCTCGGGTGATTATGATACACACCAAAATTTGAGAACCACTGTACTAATGTATAACGCATCATTTGGAAAAAACACAATTTAAGTGATTCCACAGATTTAGGTTTTTAAACTACTTCCAATTTTTCACTATCAAAACATTACTATAGGGCTTCCCTGGTGGCGCAGTGGTTGAGAGTCCGCCTGCCGATGCAGGGGACACGGGTTCGTGCCCTGGTCTGGGAGGATCCCACATGCCGCGGAGCGGCTGGGCCCGTGAGCCATGGCCACTGAGCCTGCGCGTCCGGAGCCTGTGCTCCGCAATGGGAGAGGCCACAGTAGTGAGAGGCCCGCGTATGGCAAAAAAAAAAAAAAAAAAAAAAAAAAAAAAAAAAAAAAAAACATTACTATAATGAATATATTTATTCAGATATTTTTATATACTGTTTCTTAGGACAGATTCCTAGAATCTATGTGATGTCACCATCTAATTAATTGGTTAAAGGATATGAACATTTCTAGGGCTCTTATTGCCAAACTGCCCTCCAGAAAGATTTTTACAAATCACACTATTATAGGAGAACAAAATACTCCAAACTAAAAATATTTAGTTAGGTACTTGATATTGTACTAGTGCTACTGGCTCCCAAAGTAACTATACTTGAGATACACAGAACCTTTTGCACCTAATTTTAATTCTGCTTTATCATGCTGTTTAGTAATAATAATGATAAAGGTGATAAAAATAATAGGTAGATTTATGAACTCACACATGTGCTAGGCATTACCCTATGTGCTTAATGGGGATTCAAAATTTTAATTACCATAAGAACTCCATAAAATAAGAATTATTATAATCTCCATTTATAAATGAAGAAGGTGAAGCACAAAGAAGTTTCCCAAGATCACAGAGCTACAAAGTAGAATGGGGACCAAACTCAAGAAGTTTGACCAAACTTTTCTTCCAAAAGCTTGTGTGTTTCACAAAAGTAGGAGCCAACATTCTCCACTGTATATGATAAATACTAAGCACAGTGCCTCATATATAATAGACACTGAATAAATATTTGTGGAATGGATGAAGATATTTGAATCTTCTGTTAAATTCTCTAGACTTATTACTTTAATAAAGCATAATATAATAAAGAATTCTCCCTCTTTCTCTCAATTATACTATAAATTGTATTTTATTGAGTTTTAAATTTATTCAGTTTGGATTCACCTAGTCTTCACACACGACACAAAGGGCTTTCAATCTAGTGATGGATACCAAAACAATTTTATGTGTTTTACTAGAACTTAATCATAAATTTAATAAACATGTATGTAGAAGTAATAAGCAGAATTAACATTTGACATTATTTTATGGATTTATTAATTTTCTATTACTTATACTTTATAAAATTGCCTAAACTCTCACTCAGTTAAAATTCCATACTTATATACAAAATACATTGCAGATATTGTGGCAAAATTTGTTTTTAACAAATCACCTTTTTTTTTTTTTGCGGTATGCGGGCCTCTCACTGTTGTGGCCTCTCCCGCTGCAGAGCACAGGCTCCGGAGGCACAGGCCCAGCGGCCATGGCTCACAGGCCCAGAAGCTCCTTGGACTCTCAACCACTGCGCCACCAGGGAACCCCTCCTTTTTCATTTTTGACTGGTCAAACTTGTACCTCACCAAAGCTTCTGTGAAGTAATGATCCAAAATGTAGCAAAAAGGTAGGACCCCGTCTTCAGAAAAATAATATGTACCAAGTAAGATGGAGATGGAGAAAGGCAAAGACAGGAGAAGATAGGAGGAGAAAGAGGTGAGAAACAAGAGAACAAGTGTGGTTTAAAAAAAAAAGAACAAAATTTAGCAATAGAATTTATAGCAACAACAACAAAAAGAAATTATAGCAACAAAAGTACTACAGGGAGATGCATTTTAGACATAAGATTTCTAGTTTCAAAAAAAGAAAACAAAACAAAAAACAAATCCTATCTAGTTTTACACTCTTTTTTCTTTTTATAAAATAAAAAAAAATTTGGATTTATTGAGGTATGACTGACAAGTAATCAGTGTCTATATTGAAGGTGTATTTTTACATATGGTCTGTCACAATATTTTTTAATAGTAATGAGAAATGCATATTCTGCCGCAGCTTTCAAAAGACATATTTAATACCTTGTTAGAAAGCATTTATAAGTTTACATTAATATTCATGTATTTATATGTCAACATTAATAAATCCTTTCTGAAATACTAGTCTAGAACAGAGTAAAGAACATGCTTTTCTCATTTTTGCCTCTATTATTTTTCAAATTCCTTCCCTTTACACATTAAAAAGAGTTCAGTGCTACATAATGCTCCTTATCAAGGTAGATACAACCTATCTGATTAACTTAAAATATCACTTTCAAAAGCAAAGAATTCCAAAACCAAATTTCCAAGGAATAAAAAAATATGACTTTTCATAGATAACTACAAAATCAAAATTGTAATAAAGAATTTCTAATCCTCATTTATAAAATGAAGAAACTGAGGCACACAGGAAGGTAGAAGAATGGGATTAAAATCCATAAAAGATATGAGATACCTAGGATGCAAAATTGTAAATTAAAATAAAATTCGCTTACATATAACCAAAAAAAACTGTGGTGCTGAAAGCAGGATATATACAATATAGCTTCCCAAATATTTCAATTACCATGAAGGAGGAAAAAAGGAGAAAAAGTATAATTCTAAAAGAAGCATAACTTTAGAAAAATATAATTCTATAATCTTTGAAAATTGAAGAAAACAGTATCAAGAGAAAACACAGGAAAATGAAAAATGGAAATTTAGGCAAGTGGATAATTGATTCTTTTCTTAAAATTTTTCTTTGGCATTAAAATATTTTATAACACTTAAAAAATCATGCCAAAAGAATTATGATTCAGTTAAAATATATACAAGGCAGCTACATTTATAACATACAGGGAGGGTACATATTACAAGCTTTGTTACCTGTTAACTATTTTGCAAACTGTAGAAAATCATTATGGTAACAATTTCAATATTCTGTTATTATCATTCATAAATAATGACTGACTATAAATTCTTTAGAAACTCTCTGTTTATTTAGGATATAATTCAATACATATATCACTCACTTGATTGGCCAGTTGTAGTTGTTCTTGAAGATTCCTGACTGTTTCATCATCTGTACATATCTCATTTCCCATCTCTGTGCCAAAGGGAATGGCCTCCAATTGCTTTTCAACAGCATCTTTTAATTCACTGTGCAACCTTTGGAACAAACAGTTAACAATAATCTAATTTTGGTAATAGTAATTACTGTTTCAGGTCAACTAAATAAACATTTGGGTCAAAAAAATCACTATTTACACAAAAATCATTTTTAAGTCAACCTCTAAATTTAGAAGTGTTTTAAAACCATTAAATAATGTGCTATAAGAAAAAATACATCACGATTGTGAATGAATTAAATTTGTCATAATTAATTCAAACATACATAATTCAGTTTGTCCTAGGAAGATTTTAATTTTTTAAAGAGGTAAAATACTGAAATTATACCTTATTAATTGACAAGTCATTCAGAAAAAAATTTTAAATACGATAATTTCATCTAGTTACTTAAATGGAAAGGGATTTTTAAATCTTGTAGAATTATTGTTAATTTCTTCATTGTGTTTCACAAAACTCATCTGATTTCTCACTAGTTCCAGTTTATAAAGCATAGAATAAAATTCTTGATGGTTATGAAATCAAGACTAGAGGATTTACTTGCCAGCACTTTCTTACATAAATTTGACCATAACTCTGAAAGCCTTAAATTCAACTTTAACCTTACATTAAAGTAAATTACAAGTATTTCATGCTTTGAAATTACACCAAAAAAAAAAAAAAAGCATAGAAAGGTTCAACTTAAAAGACTGATTAGGTGTTTATGTCAAAATGATGTACTCCTAGAAGGAAAAATGTTTTTTAATATCAGAAAAACTTAGAAACACTGAATTTATATAATTGTAACCAGAAAACATTATTTATAATAAACACATCTCAAAGTAAAACTTTCCCAAAGGAATTGCATCCATCTCTCTAAAATAATTTAAACAGAATTATCTACTAACACTACAATCTCCACTGAAACTAGAAAAACGCAATCTTAAAACATATTTATTGAAAACAAAGTTCATCAAGTAAGTCACAAGATAATAACCTCAGGTACCAGTGGGGCAAGGGAAGGGGGGAAAGGCAGTAGAGGGATACTGGATTAAGAAGTACAAATTATTAGATATAAAATAAGCTAAGAAGATATGTTATAAAACACAGGGAATATAGCCAATATTTTATCATAACTATAAATGGAGTATAACCTTTAAAGATTGTGAATCACTATATTGTACATCTGTTACTTATATAATACTGCACAGCAACTATACTTCAATTTAAAAAAAGCAAAAACTAAACAAAAAAAAGAACCCTTAATAGTTACAGGCATATTGCCTTAACCAAACTGCCTGAATTTGAAACTAGTATCTCATTTAGTTAGCTATGTGACTTTGGACAAGTTCCTTAACCTCCTTTGGCCTCAGTTTCCCAATCTATCAATTGTAAATGCCACCTATTGCTTATTCTCTTCTGGAATTTTTTTTTAAACTATTCTGTACAGTGTTTCTCTCTTTCTCAGTCTCAGTGGAATTTTCATCTCTCCAAACTTTAACTTTTGGAATTTAGTCCTTGGACGGCTTTCATCATGTCTTACAGTTTCTGGAACACAGGTCTTGTGCCTCTTTAGGTAGGTTTATTCCTAGCTATCTTATTCTCTTTGATGTGAAGGTAAATTGGGGTTGTTTCCTTAATTTATCTTTCTCATACTTCATTGTTAGTGTATAGAAATGCAACAGATTTCTGTATGTTAACTTTGTATCCTGAAACTTTACTGAATTTACTAATGAGCTCTAGTAGTTTTCTGGTGGCATCTTTAGGATTTTCTACGTATAGTAGACATTTTACCTCTTCCCTTCTGATTTGGATACCTTTTATTTCTTTTTCTTGTCTGATGGCTGTGGCTAGGTCTTCCAATACTATGTTGAATAAAAGTGGTGAGAGTGGGCATCCTTGTCTTGAACCTAGATTGTACGTCTCTGGTATTTATTCGTTTCTTCTTGGTTCTCCATTTTATTGGTGTATAATTTTTCACACTAATCTCTTATGATCTTTCATATTTCTGTATTGTCAGTACAGAAATATGAATCTGTAAATTGTCTTTCATCTCTGATTTTACTTGGGTCCTTTTTTTTTCTTAATGACTCTGGCTAAAGGTTTATCAATTTTGTTTATCTTTTCAAGGAACCAGAGTTTAGTTTCACTGATTCTCTCTATTTTTTTAAAGTCTCTATTACATTTATTTCTGCTCTGATCCTCTTCTTCTACTGACTTTGGGTTTTATTAGTTCTTTTTCTAGTTCCTCTAGGTGTAAGGTGAGATTGCTTATTTGAGATTTTTCTTACTTCCTTAGGTAGGCCTATATTGCTGGAAACATTCCTCTGAGAACAGCTTTTACTGCTTCCCAAAGCTTTTCCACCATTATATTTCTATTTTAATTTGACTCCAGGTATTTTTTGACTTCCTGTTTGATTTCCTCAGTGACCAATTGGTTGTTTAGTAGCATATTGCTTAGCCTCCACTGGTTTTTTTTTTTTTTTGGTAGTTTTTTCATTGTAGTTTATTTCTAGTCTCATAGCATTGTGACTGTAAAAGACGTTTAATATAATTTCAATATTCTTAAATTTACTGAGACTTATTTTGTGGCCTAGTATGTGCTCTATCCTGGAAAATGTTCTATATGTAGTTGAATGTTTATTCTGTTGCTTTTGGGATGGAATGTTTTATACATACATATAGATACATAGATGTACATATAAATAAAGTCTATCTGATGTAAGGCTAGCGTTTCCTTATTGATTTTCTGTCTGGATGCATGACCTTCCATTGATGTAAGTTGGGTGTTAAAGTACCATATTATTATTGTGTAACTCAACACAATTTCTCCCTTTATGTCTACTTATATTTGATTTACATATTTAGGTGCTCCTAAGTTGGGACATAAATATTTACAATTATTATATATTGTTGGATTGATCCCATTATCATTATGTAATGTCCTTCTCTGTCCCTTGTAACAGTCTTTGTTTTAAACTCTGTTTTGTCTGATATAAGAATTGCTACCCCAGCTTTCTTTTTGTTTCCATTTGTATGGAAAACTTCTTTCCATACTCTCACTTTCCATCTCTGTGTCTTTAGATCTAAAGTGAGTCTCTTCTAGGAAGCATATATATAGTCCTTCTTTCTGTATCCATTCAGTCACTCTAAGTCTTTTGTTTGGAGCATTTAGTCCAATACATTTAAAATAATTATTGATATGTATGTACTTACTGTCATTTTGTTCATTGTTTTCTGGTGGTTTTTGTGGTTCTCTCTTCTTCCTTTCTTTTTTTTGCTCTGTATCCTTGTGATCTAATGGATGACTATCTTTAGTGTTATAGTTTATAGTTTGGTGTTTAGATTCCTTTTTTGCATATCTATTACAGATTTTTGGTTTGTGGTTACAATGAGGTTCATATATAACTATATTTATAAAGATATATATATATATATATATATATATATAAAATAAATAATATATATTTTAAATTCATTCATATATGATTATTTTAAGTTCATGATCCGTAAGATCAAACCATTCTGACAACCCTGCATTTTTAAAATCCCCTGCCATGTTTAACATTTTTGATACATTTTATATCTTTTTGTGGGGTGTATCCCTTAAATACTTGTTGTGGAAATAGATGTTTTTTCTTCTTTTGTCTTTTAACCTTCCTACTAGCTTTATAAGTGGATGATCTATTTTACTGTATGTTTGTCTTTACCAATCAGACTTTTCTTTGCACAGTTTTCCTATTTCTAGTTGTAGTCCTTTCCACTTAGAAAAGTCCCTTTAATATCTCTTGTAAAGCTGGTTTAGTGATGCTGAACTCTGTAGCTTTCGCTTGTCTGTAAAACTCTTTATCTCTCCTTCAAATTTGAATGATAGCCTTGCTGAGTAGAGTATTCTTGGTTGGTATGTTCATCAATTTGAATCAATTGTGCCAATCCCTTCTGCTCACAAAGTTGCTGCTGAAAAGTCAATTGAGGGCTTCCCTGGTGGTGCAATGGTTGAGAGTCCGCCTGCCGATGCAGGGGACGCGGGTTCGTGCCCCGGTCCGGGAAGATCCCACATGTTGCGGAGCGGCTGGGCCCGTGAGCCATGGCCGCTGAGCCTGCATGACCAGAGCCTATGCTCTGCGATGGGAGAGGCCACAGCAGTGAGGGCCCCATGAACCGCAAAAAAAAAAAAAAAAAAAAAAAGTCAATTGATAGCCTTATGGGAGTTCCCCTGTATGCTACTAGTTGCTTTTCCCTTGCTTCTTTTAAGACTCTCCCTTTATCTTTAACTTTTTGCCATTTTAATTACAATGTGTCTTGGTGTGGACTTCTTTGGATTCATTTTGTTTGGGACTCTGTGTGCTGCCTGGACCTGCATGGACCTTCCTTTCCCTGGTCAGGAAAGTTTTCAGCTATTATTTCTCCAAATAACTCCTCTGCCCTTTTCTCTCTATTTCCTCCTTCTGGGACTCCTATATTTTGAATGTTATTATGCTTGATGTTGTCCCAGAGGTCTCTTAAACTGTCCTCTTTTTAAAAAACTCTTTTTTCTTTTTTTGTTCAGTTCAGGTGATTTCTTCTACTTTGTCATCCAGTTCACTGATCTGTTCCTCTGTATCATATACTCTACTGTTAATTCCTTCTAGTGTATTTTTTATTTCAGTTATTATCTTCTTCAGCTCTGTTTACATCTTTATATTTTTAATTTTTTAACTATTTGTTAGAAACTTCTAACTTCTCACTGTGTTCATTCATTCTTCTCCTGAGTTCACTGAGCACCTTTTTTTTTTCATAGAAAATTGTTTATTTCACTTATAGTTTCACATTTATCAGCACAGAGTTACACAGTTTTCTCTAAACATTTTCAAGTGTCTGTATTTCTCATTTTGTGATTATTTTACAAACTCAAATGCATGTATTTAGTTTATAATAAAGATAACATCAGATCAGTGGAGAAAGGAAAGATGATTAGAAAATAAAACTCTGACAGCTATTTATAAGAAAAAGCAAATATCCTGAATATAAGGTGAATATGTACTTACATTTTTTTTACAAGACAGGCTTTATCAATTATGATTTATCTGTATTTAATGTAATCATATCAAATTTTAGCTTCTGCCAGAGTGAATTTTCTTTTTTTTTTAAACATCTTTATTGGAGTTTAATTGCTTTACAATGGTGTGTTAGTTTCTGCTGTATAACAAAGTGAATCAGCTATACATATACATATACATATATCCCCATATCTCTTCCCTCTGCATCTCCCTCCCACCCTCCCTATCCCACCCCTCTAGGTGGACACAAAGCACTGAGCTGCACTGAGCATCTTTATTATCATTCTTTTGAACTCTTTATCATGTAGATTGCTTATCTCCACTTGGCTTAGTTCTTCTGGGGTTTTCTCTTCATTTGGAACATATTCCTTCACTCCTCATTCTGCCTAATTTTCCATGTTTATTTCTAAGTATTAAGTAGGTCAGTTATGTTTCCAGATGTTGGAGAAGTGGTATTAAGTAAGAGACATCCTATGGGGCCCAGCAGCACTTGACCCCATATGTGGGCTGTGTGGGCCCTTCTGTGTGATGAGGCTGACTACTCTCGGCACACTGGTAGACAAGGCTCATTCCTAGGCTGGTTGACTGCTATGCCCTGTCTTGCATGGTGGCTGCTGGCCTGCTGGTGGTCAGGCCAGATTTCAGCATGGTTGGATGCACAGGCTGGGACGTCTTTGGGTAGATGCTGGCCCACTAGTGGGCAGTACTGGGTTCTGGTATAGCTAGTTGCATGACCTGGTACGGGGGTGGGTCTCAGCCCAGTGGTATACAGATCTGGTTCCCTGGGTGCTGGCTGTGGGACCCAGGGGGTCCAGTGCTGATGTCAGCCTACTGGTGGGTGGGGTCACATCCTAATGAAGCTGGCTCTGGGACTCTGGAGATTCTGGGGCTGATCCTGGCTAGCTGATGGGCAGGGCTGGGTCCTGGTGTGGCTGGCAGCAAGTCCAGGGGTGTTCCAAGGCTGGTTCTGACCTGATGGCGGGTAGAGTGGAGCCCCAGGGTACCTGGGTGTGGGTGTTGGGGAGGCCTGGGGTTGGTTCCAGTCCACTGGTGGGTGGAGCCAGGTCCCTGCAAGGCTGGCTGCTCACCTGGGAGGTCCTGGAATTGGAGCTTATCTGCTGTTGGGCAGGCAGGCCCCCAGTGCTAGTAGGTTAGAGAGAGGACTCCAAAATGGCACTTGCCAGCACCCGTGTCCTCATGGTAGAATGAACTCCCCAAAATGGCTGTTGCCAGTGTCATCAGGAAGTCCCAGTTGCTCCGCCTCTCCAGGAGACTCGATGAGATCAGCAAGTGGGTCTTAACAGGCTCCTTCAAATTACTGTCTCACTTCTGGGACTCAGAGCATGTGAGATTTTGTGTGTGCGCTTTAACAGTGGAGTTTCTGCTACCTACAGTCCTCTGGCTCTCCCATATGCAAGTCCTGCTGGCTTTCAAAGCCACATGTTTTGAGGCCCTGTCTTTCTAGTGCAGGACCCTCAGCTTGGGAGCCTGATGTGGGGCTTGGACCCCTTGCTCCTTAGGGAGACCTTCTGTGATTGTGATTATCCTCCCATTTGTGGGTCACCTACCTGAAAGTGCAGGTCTTGACTATATTATGTCTCTGGCCCCTCCTATCCATCTTGTTTTGGTTCTTTCCTTATATCTTAAGCTGTGAAAAATCTTTTCTGCTAGTCTTCAAGTAATTCTCATTGATAGCTGCTCTGTAAATAGTTGTAATTTTGGTGTGCCTAGAGGAGGAGGTGAGTCAGGGTCTTCGTACTCCATCACCTTGGACACACCTTGCAATGTCATTTTTATAGTCCTGCACTGTCATGCAAAGCAAGGACCACCTATATGCATCAGTAGTTTATTTTTGTTTTAGTATCTGAAGTATTTGGGGTAGGGGTGTTTAATTTTTCAATTTGCAATCCTGCTGTCTCTTGCCTGATGCAACCTAATTCTCCAAATGTTTCATAATTTTGGGTTTAGTTTGCTGTTCTTTTCCTAACCTGTTCAGCAAATTCTTAGAGACCACTGATTTTCAGACTTCTTTTCTAATATACGCACTTAAGAGTATGGATTTCCCTCTAAGAATGGCCTTAACAGCAACCCACAGTTTTTATGCTGTATTTTCACTATCTATCAGTTGAAAATATTCTCCAGCTTTCATGGTTAATTCTTTGACCTATGAGTAATATTTAAAAACATATTGCTTAATTAGAAACAGCTGGGAATTTTCTGATTCCTTTTTTCTTTCTTTTTTAAAAAAGAACAGATTTCTAATACAACTTTCACTGTTATTAAGGAACAGAATCTGAGTACTTAAAAAATCTGAGAGTTGTTTTCTTTTTTTCCTTTAAATATTATGTATGTATGTATGTATGTATGTATTTATTCATGCATGCATGCATGCATGCTGCACCAGGTCTTAGTTATAGCACACGGGATCTTTGTCGTGGTTGGTTGCAGCACGCAGACTTCTTAGTTGCAGCATGCTAACTCTTAGTTGTGGCATGCATGTGGGATCTAGTTACCCAACCAGGGATTGAACCAGGGCCCCCTGCATTGGGAGCGCAGAGTCTTACCCACTGGACCACCAGGGAAGTCCCAAGAGTTACTTTCTGGATTTGTCAATTTTGGAAATGTTTTATGTGTACTTAAAAAGAATATGTATTTTGAAGGTATTAGGTATTTGTCTGTTAAGTAGGTTTGTTAATTGCATGGTTCAAATATTATTTTTTGAGTTTTTCTTTCAATTACTGAGGAGCAATATGTTTATATTTCCTGCTATCCAGTGGATTTGTCTGTTTTGCCATTCAATGCTGTCACTGAATTTTTCTAATCTAGAAAAACAGAAAACTTGAAATTTTCTATTCTGAGGCTTTGTTACTGGGTACTTGCAAATTTTTAAAAAATAAATAAGTTTATTTATTTATTTGTTTATTTAGTTTTGGCTGCATTGGGTCTTCACTGCTGTGTGCAGGCTTTCTCTAGTTGCGGCAAGCGGGGGCTACTCTTTGTTGTGGTGCACAGGCTTCTTTCTCATTGCGGTGGCTTCTCCTGTTGCAGAGCATGGGCTCTAGGCATGCGGGCTTCAGTAGTTGTAGCGCACAGTCTCAGCAGTTGTGGCGCACAGGCTTAGTTGTTCCGCGGCATGTGGGATCTTCCCAGACCAGGGCTTGAACCCATGTCCCTTGCATTGGCAAGTGGATTCTTAACCACTGTGCCACCAGGCAAGTCTCTGGGTATTTGAAAATTTAAAACTGTTATATCTTTTATCATTATGAAATATCCCTATTTATAATATTCTCTTCTTGCATTAAAGTCTACTATGTCTGATATTACCAGCTTTCTTTTGGTTAGCACGGCATGGTTTATCTATTTTCCATCCTCTTATTTGCAATCATTCAATATTCTTATATTTTAAAAATCTGTCTGATAAGAAATACACACTATAACTGGTTTCTTTTTTAATCTCCTCTGATAAATCACTATCTTTCAATTGCAGCATTTAGTACATTGAAGTTTAATGTAATTACTAACGTATTTGAGCTTATATCTACTATCTTAGTATTTGCTTTCTATTGGCCCTGTCCATTATGAATTTTCTCTCCTTTCGTGCTTTCTTTTGGGTGTTTTTTTTATTACTTCATTTTTCTACTCTATTATCTTGGTTGGCAGTTACATTATCTTGGTTGGCAGTTGGCTTTACTTTTTAAAGATTAAAACAGGTATAACTGAGGTATCAAACTCTAAAATAAATTAGTATTATATTTCTTTTGGGTAATGCTAGAACCTGAGAATATTTTAACTCCAAATGCCCTTTCCCTAAATTTATGATATTGCTGCCTTATATTTAATTCTCTACAGATATTTTAGAGACATTATTATTGTTTTAGAATAGCTAATGTTCATTAGACTTTCTCCCATGGGCACCATTTCCTGTAATTCTAAGCTTTCATCTGGGATTATTTTCTTTTTGTAGAATATCTTTTTAGGATTTTCTTTAATTTTGCTAATGATAATGCTCTCAATTTCTTTTCATCTGACCTTTCTTCTGATCGATATTTCACTGGGTAAAGAATTCCACACTGATAGTTTTTCTTTCAGCACTTTAAAAATATTCCACTGTCTCCTGATTTCCAGTATCTCTGTTGAGAAATCAGTTAATATCTTATTGTGTCTAGATAATAAGATAAGCTCTTTCTGCTGTTCAGTTTTTTCTTTCTCTTTGGTTTTCTTTGATTTTATAATAATGTACTTAGGTACAGTACTTTTGTATTATCCTGCTTATGATGCATGGTGTGTTCTTAATCTGTGGACGAATGTCTCTCTGTCTTCTCTTTCTGGGACTCAAGCTATATGAGTTTTAGCTGATTTCACTATTTCCCATATGTCTCTTAGTTTTTATTTATTTATTTTGTTCTGCATTTTCTATCCCCTTCTATCTCTGACCTTCATTCTGAATATTTTCTTCTGACTTGGGTTGCATTCCATTAATTCTCTCTTCAGTTATGTCTCATTTCCATTATTACTGCAATTTTCAGTTCTAGAATCTCTATTTGGTTCTTTAAGAGTTTTTAGTTCTCTTATAAAAATTCTCAAAATTGTGTCTTATTTCATTGAACATAGTACATAGTTATTTTAAAGACCAAACTGTGGATCTGTTTCAATTGTATACTATTTTTTTATGATTTTTTTAACCACGCTGTCTTCAATCTTACCATTACCAGTTCTTTTTACGCCAGATATTAGCCAGATATCACAAGTAAAAAAGTACAGAGATATTCTGAGGCCTAGCAATGATGTTATCTTCCTCTAAAAGTCTTCCTTTTCTTTTTTCAGATGGGAGGGGTATTATCAATCCCTGATCATGTCCTTTATAACATCATGTTGTATCAAATATCAGAGTCATGTTTTAGATCTTTTCAGGACTAGTCTATTTTGGGGGAGTCACCCGTACTTCAAAGCCTGGATGTTCCTGAGCCACCTACCCTCAAGTCTGATGGGCCCGGAATTTCAATTTTTATTTCTCTAGCTCCATGAATTTGTTTCGAGCTCTGCTCAGTTTTCAACCACTCTTCACCTCTTCTGACATCGGGAGATATATTTAAGGGAAAGTAAACCCAAATGCAGGCTCATATCCCTGGATTTCTTTATTTTCCTGGTGTTTACCCTACAATTCTACACTGACTCCAATTCACTTCAAACAAATTTGATTTTTGTCAAATTTTTGTCAAGATTTTCTAGTTTTTGTCCAGATTCTCTAGTTTTCTCAGGAGTCTGTTGCCATCACTGTAAACAAAACTATCTAACTTATTTTCAGTTAATTAAAAATGTTTTGAGCACCAGTTTGGCTGCATCTCACTAGTTTGATATGCTATTTATTTTATGCAGTTTTTAATTTTAGTTTTCCTCTTTATCTCAGTAGTTGAAAATGTAGTTAAAAGAAATTCGTTACACTCACTTCTTGTTATTTCTAATTTAATGTGGGTGTGAATTATGTTTAATTTGTATGTATGTATGTGGTGGGGAGGGTCTGAAGCCCATATCTATGTAAATGTTTCATGGGTCTTGAAAAACACAGTATATTCCTGTTGGTTCATATATGAGTAGTATAAACAAAGATATACATACATATACTCAAACTTGTTCTTTACTGTTTATATCTTTTACATTCCTGTTAATTTTTACCTTTGTTTTCCTTGAAATATAATTTAGCTGCAATAATATATTTATAAATACTAAGTAAATACATGTTATCTAATTCTCCAAAGATCTTAGCAGTATAATTGAGAAAATAAAGCCATTTAAGTACTGCAAAGGTTTAAGGAATTAGTCTTTTTCAAAGCATTATTTTTTATGTATGGTTAACAAATCTTGAAAATTAGATATCAATAATTTTAGTAAGTTCAACAAACATTTGAAGAGATATTATGTACAGGATAGTAAGATAGTTCTGGTCCTAGCTGTATTTATTCAAATATATACTCAAGTCAAAACGTAAGAACTGTAAGAAAATAAAGAGGAGAAAGTTCCATCATATTTGGTTGGCTTCATAATAAGAGGAGAAATGAAGAGAAATCATACAAAGCTTTGTAGAAGTAAATAGGGTTACCCTTACTAATAACATTAGTAGCACCACATTTGTCTGCATAGGTGCTTTATCTGCAGTCACCATCAACTAGCTGATCTCTATTTTCTAGTGCAAATGCTAAAAAAAAAAAGTCAATCTTATTGGCTTAGTTAATTGCAGAACTGTTTTGCTGAGAAAAATTATATACAGACCACAATTAGGAAGCTGGACAATAAGGAAGTGGCTACACCAACCACTGGTTCTAGGATCACACCTCTTTAGCCAAGATCCTGGTGTCAGGAAGTTACTGCCAGAGCTACTGCCTGCAGGAACACCCTGACTTAGCTCTGAGAGAAGCAGCTGCCAGAATTATTGGCTCTAGAGCCATGTTACACTTGTTAGATTCTCATCCACAAAAACAGATTCTCATACACAGCTTGTCCTCCTATTTATCTCCTAATTTAGGTCTCTTACATGTGTTTATCATTAGCAGAACCTAATTCCTACCCTGAACGAGTTTATACTTTTCCAGCCTTTGAAGTACAAGAAGGTATACAAAAAGGAGGTTGGAACAGATGTTAAGCCAATCTACTATACTTATCATAAACTATTATTATAATTGTACAATTTAATTAAATGTGACCCAAAGTGAAAAAAATAAAAATACAAAAGAGCTGGGTTTTTTTTCTATGAAACCTAAACTGAATATGCAAGGCTCAGTAAAGATGAGTTGTTAAATAGCTGCTGTTGAATTAGAGCTAGGTAAAATAATTATAAAAGTTAGAAAATTTGTAAAATCAGAGGATCAAAAGGAGATCAAAAGGATCTCTAAGTTCTCACTCTTCTTCAAAGAAACTGAAAATGGAAATTCTAAAGAATGAATTGACAATTAGGAAGATGGCGGAACAGTAAGATGCGGAGATCACCTTCTTCCCCCCCGATACATCAGAAATACATCTACACGTGGAACAACACCTACAGAACACCCACTGAATGCTGGCAGAAGACCTCAGACCTCCCAAAAGGCAAGAAACTGCCGACTTACCTGGGTAGGGCAAAAGAAAAAAGAATAAACAGAAAAAAAAGAATAGGGACGGGACCTGCACCAGTGGGATGGAGCGGTGAAGGAGGAAAGGTTTCCACACACAAGAAGCCCCTTTGCGGGCGGAGACTGCGAGTGGCGGAGGGGGGAAGCTTCGGGGCCGCGGAGGAGAGCACAGCAACAGGGGTGTAGAGGGCAAAGCAGAGAGATTCCTGCAAAGAGGATCGGTGCTGACCAGCACTCACCAGTCCAAGAGGCTTGTCTGCTCACCCACCGGGGCCAGCAGGGGCTGGGAGCTGAGGCTTGGGCTTCGGTCGGATGGAAGGGAGAGGACGGGGGCTGGCGGTGTGAACACAGCCTGAAGGGGTTAGTGCTCCACGGCTAGCCGGGACGGAGTCTGGGAAAAGATCTGGAGCTGCCTAAGAGGCAAGAGACTTTTTCTTCCCTCTGTGTTTCCTGGTGAACGAGGAGGGGGGATTAAGAGCACTGCTTAAAGGAGCTCCAGAGACGGGCGCAAGCTGCAGCTATCAGCGTGGACCCCAGAGACGGGCATGAGACGCTAAGGCTGCTGCTGCCGCCGCCAAGAAGCCTGTGTGCAAGCACAGGTCACTATCCACACCTCCTTTCCACGGAGCCTGTGCAGCCCGCCAGTGCCAGGGTACCGGGATCCAGGGACAAATTCCCCAAGACAATGCACGGCACGCCTCAGGCTCGTGCAATGTCCCACCGACCACCACCACAGCAGGCTCGTCCCGCATCCACGCCCCTCGCTCCACCCGGTTGCTGTGCAAACAAAGAAGAACAAGGGAAAACTCTCTCAAAAGCCTCAGGAGCAGCGGATTAAATCTCCACAATCAACTTGATGTACCCTGCATCGGTGGAATACCTGAATAGACAATGAATCATCCCAAATTGAGGAGGTGGACTTTGAGAGCAAGATTTATTATTTTTTCCCCTTTTCCTCTTTTTGTGATTGTGTATGTGTATGCTTCTCAGTGAAAATTTGTCTCTATAGCTTTGCTTTCACCATTTGTCCTATGGTTCAGTCCGCTTTTTTTTTTTTATTTCTGAAAAAAAATTTTTTCTTAATAATTATTTTTTATTTTAATAACTTTATTTTACTTTATCCTCTTTCTTTCTATCTACTTTTTCTCCCTTTTATTCTGAGCCGTGTGGATGAAAGGCTCTCAGTGCTGCAGCCAGGAGTCAGTGCTGTGCCTCTGAGGTGGGAGAGCCAACTTCAGGACACTGGTCCACAAGAGACCTCCCAGATCCACGTAATATCACACGGCGAAAACATCCCAGATCTCCATCTCAACACCAACACCCAGCTTCACTCAACGAGCAGCAAGCTACAGTGCTGGACACCCTATGCCAAACAACTACCCAGAGAGGAACACAACACCACCCATTAGCAGAGAGGCTGCCTAAAATCATAATAAGTCCACAGACACCACAAAACACACCACCAGACGTGCACCTGCCCACCAGAAAGACAAGACCCAGCCTCATCCACCAGAACACAGGCACTAGTCCCCTCCACCAGGAAGCCTACACAACCCACTGAACCAACCTTAGCCACTGGGGACAGACACCAAAAATAATGGGAACTACGAACCTGCAGCATGCAAAAAGGAAACCCCAAACACAGTAAGATAAGCAAAATGAGAAGAAAGAAAAACACACAGCAGGAGAAGGAGAAAGATAAAAACCCACCAAACCTCACAAATGAAGAGGAAATAGGCAGTCTACGTGGAACAGAATTCAGAATAATGATAGTAAAGATGATCCAAAATCTTGGAAACAGAGTAGAGAAAATGCAAGAAACATTTAATAAGGACCTACAAGAACTAAAGAAGAAACAAGCAATGATGAACAACAAAATAAATGAAAATAAAAATGCTCTACAAGGGATCAATAGCAGAATAACTGAGGCAGAAGAACGGATAAGTGACGTGGAAGATAAAATAGTGGAAATAACTACTGCAGAGCAGAAGAAAGAAAAAAGAATGAAAAGAACTGAGGACAGTCTCAGAGACCTCTGGGACAACACTAAAAGCACCAACATTCGAATTATAGGGCTTCCAGAAGAAGTAGAGGAAAAGAAAGGGACTGAGAAAATATTTGAAGAGATTATAGTTGCAAACTTCAATAATATGGGAAAGGAAATGGTTAATCAAGTCCAGGAGGCACAGAGAGTCCCATACAGGATAACTCCAAGGAGAAACACGCCAAGAAACATATGAACCAAACTGTCAAAAATTAAATACAAACAAAACATATTAAAAGCAGCAAGGGAAAAACAACAAATAACACACAAGGGAATCCCCAAAATATTAACAGCTGATCTTTCAGCAGAAACTCTGCAAGCAAAAAGGGACAGGCAGGACATATTTAAACTGATGAAGGAGAAAAACCTGCAACCAAGATTACTCTACCCAGCAAGGATCTCATTCAGATTTGATGGAGAAATTAAAACGTTTACAGACAGGCAAAAGCTGAGAGAGTTCAGCACCACGAAACCAGCTTTACAACAAATGCTAAAGGAACTTCTCTAGGCAAGAAACACAAGAGACGGAAAAGACCTACAATAACTAACACAAAACAATTAAGAAAATGGGAATAGCAACATACATATAGATACTTACCTTACATGTAAATGGACGAAATGCTCCCACCAAACGACACACACTGGTTGAATGGACACAAAAACAAGACCCATATATATGCTGTCTACAAGAGACGCACTTCAGACCTAGGGACACATACAGACTGAAAGAAAGGGGATGGAAAATGATATTCCATGCAAATGGAAACCAAAAGAAAGCTGGAGTAGCAAGTCTCATATCAGACAAAATAGACTTTAAAATAAAGACTATCAGAAGAGACAAAGAAGGACACTACATAATGATCAACGGATCGATCCAAGAAGAAGATATAACAATTGTAAATATTTATGCACCCAACATAGGACCACCTCAACACATAAGGCAATTACTAACAGCCATAAAAGGGGAAATGGACAGTAACACAGTCATAGTAGGGGACTTTAACACCCCACTTTCACCAATGGACAGATCATCCAAAATGAAAATAAATAACGAAACACAAGCTTTAAATGATACATTAAACGAGATGGACTTAATTGATATTTATAGGACATTCCAAACCAACAGAATACACATTTTTCTCAAGTGCTCATGGAACATTCTCCAGGATAGATCTGATCTTGGGTCACAAATCAAGCCTCAGTAAATTTAAGAAAATTGAAACTGTATCAAGTATCTTTTCCAACCACAACGCTATGAGACTAGATATCAATTACAGGAAAAGATCTGTAAAAAATACAAACACATGGACGCTAAACAATACACTACTTAATAACGAAGTTGTCACTGAAGAAATCTAAGATGAAATAAAAAAATACCTAGAAACAAATGAGAATGGAGACACGACGACCCAAAACCTATGGGAGGCAGGAAAAGCAGTTCTAAGAGGGAAGTTTATAGCAATACAATTCTACCTTAAGAAACAGGAAACATCTCGAATAAACACCCTGACCTTTCACCTAAAGCAATTAGAGAAAGAAGAACAAAAACACCCCTAAGTTAGCAGAAGGAAAGAAATCATAAAGATCAGATCAGAAATAAATGAAAAAGAAATGAAGGAAACAATAGAAAAGATCAATAAAACTAAAAGCTGGTTCTTTGGGAAGATAAACAAAATTGATAAACCATTAGCCAGACTCATCAAGAAAAAAAGGGAGAAGACTCAAATCAATAGAATTAGAAATGAAAAAGGAGAAGTAACAACTGACACTGCAGAAATACAAAAGATCATGAGAGATTACTATAAGCAACTCTATGCCAATAAAATGGACAACCTGGAAGAAATGGACAAATTCTTAGAAATGCACAACCTGGCAAGACTGAATCAGGAAGAAATAGAAATTATGAACAGACCAATCACAAGCACTGAAATTGAAACTGTGATTAAATATATTCCAACAAACTTCCCAGGCGAATTCTATCAAACATTTAGAGAAGAGCTAACATCTATCCTTCTCAAACTCTTCCAAAATATAGCAGAGGGAGGAACACTCCCAAACTCATTCTACGAGGCCACCATCACCCTGATACCAAAACCAGACAAAGATGTCACAAGGAAAGAAAACTACTGGCCAATATCACTGATGAACCTAGATGCAAAAATCCTCAACAAAATGCTAGCAAACAGAATCCAACAGCACATTAAAAGGATCATACACCATGATCAAGTGGGGTTTATTCCAGGAATGCAAGGATTCTTCAATATACGCAAATCAATCAACATGACACACCATATCAACAAATTGAAGGAGAAAAACCATATGATCATCTCAATAGATGCAGAGAAAGCTTTTGACAAAGTTCAACACCCACTTATGATAAAAACCCTGCAGAAAGTAGGCATAGAGGGAACTTTCCTCAACATAATAAAGGCCATATATGACAAACCCACAGCCAACATCGTCCTCAATGGTGAAAAACTGAAAGCATTTCCACTAAGATCAGGAACAAGACAAGGTTGCCCACTGTCACCACTCTTATTCAACATAGTTTTGGAAGTTTTAGCCACAGCAACCAGAGAAGAAAAGGAAATAAAATGAATCCCAATCGGAAAAGAAGCAGTAAAGCTGTCACTGTTTGCAGATGACATGATACTATACATCGAGAATCCTAAAGATGCTACCAGAAAACTACTAGAGCTAATCAATGAATTTGGTAAAGTAGCAGGATACAAAATTAATGCACAGAAATCTCTGGCATTCCTATACACTAATGATGAAAACTCTGAAAGTGAAATCAAGAAAACACTCCCATTTACCATTGCAACAAAAAGAATAAAATATCTAGGAATAAACCTAAGGAGACAAAAGACCTGTATGCAGAAAATTATAAGACACTGATGAAAGAAATTAAAGATGATACAAATAGATGGAGAGATATACCATGTTCTTGAATTGGAAAAATCAGCATTGTGAAAATGACTCTACTACCCAAAGCAATCTACAGATTCAATGCAATCCCTATCAAACTACCACTGGCATTTTTCACAGAACTAAAACAAAAAATTTCAGAATTTGTATGGAAACACAAAAGACCCCGAATAGCCAAAGCAATCTTGAGAACAAAAAACGGAGCTGGAGGAATCAGGCTCTCTGACTGCAGATTATACTACAAAGCTACAGTAATTAAGACAGTATGATACTGGCACTGAAACAGAAAGATAGATCAATGGAGCAGGACAGAAAGCCCAGAGATAAACCCACACACATATGGTCACCTTATCTTTGATAATGGCGGCAGGAATGTACAGTGGTGAAAGGACAGCCTCTTCAATAAGTGGTGCTGGGAAAACTGGACAGGGACATGTAAAAGTTTGAGATTAGATCATTCCCTAACACCATACACAAAAATAAGCTCAAAATGGATTAAAGACCTAAATGTAAGGCCAGAAACTATCAAACTCTTAGAGGAAAACACAGGCAGAACAATCTATGACATAAATCACAGCAAGATTCTTTTTGACCCACCTCCTAGAGAAATGGAAATAAAAACAAAGACAAACAAATGGGACCTAATGAAACTTCAAAGCTTTTGCACAGCAAAGGAAACCATAAACAAGACCAAAAGACAACCCTCAGAATGGGAGAAAATATTTGCAAATGAAGCAACTGACAAAGGATTAATCTCCAAAATTTATAAGCAGTTCATGCAGCTCAATTACAAAAAAACAAACAACCCAATCCAATAATGGGCAGAAGACCTAAATTGACATTTCTCCACAGAAGACATACAGACTGCCAACAAACACATGAAAGAATGCTCAACATCATTAATCATTAGAGAAATGCAAATCAAAACTACAATGAGATATCATCTCACACCAGTCAGAATGGCCATCATCAAAAAATCTAGAAACAATAAATGCTGGAGAGGGTGTGGAGAAAAGGGAACACTATCGCACTGCTGGTGGGAATGTGAATTGGTACAGCCACTATGGAGAACAGTATGGAGGTTCCTTGAAAAACTACAAATAGAACTACCATATGACCCAGCAATCCCACTACTGGGCATATACCCTGAGAAAACCATAATTCAAAAAGAGTCATGTACCAAAATGTTCACTGAAACTCTATTTACAATAGCCCATAGATGGAAACAACCTAAGTGCCCATCATCGGATGAATGGATAAAGACGATGTGGCACATATATACAATGGAATATTACTCAGGCATAAAAAGAAACGAAATTGAGTTATTTGTAGTGAGGTGGATGGACCTAGAGTCTGTCATACAGAGTGAAGTAAGTCAGAAAGAGAAAGACAAATACCGTATGCTAACACATATATATAGAATCTAAGAAAAAAAAATATCATGAAGAACCTAGGGGTAAGACGGGAATAAAGACACAGACCTACTAGAGAATAGACTTGAGGATATGGGGAGGGGCAAGGGTAAGCTGTGAGAAAGTGAGAGTGTGACATGGACATATATACATTATCAAATGTAAAATAGATAGCTAGTGGGAAGCAGCCGCATAGCACAGGGAGATCAGCTCGGTGCTTTGTGACCACCTAGAGGGGTGGGATAGGGAGGGTGAGAGGGAGGGAGATGCAAAAGGGAAGAGATATGGGAACACATGTATATGTATAACTGAGTCACTCTGTTATAAAGCAGAAACTAACACACCATTGTAAAGCAATTATACTCCAATAAAGATTTTTAAAATAATACAAAATAAAGAATGAATTATCTTCATGGTTTATGTATAAAAGACAACAAAGAACTACAATTAGTAGGCTTACTCAAAGTAAAGATCTTAGGCATTATATAATAATGATTAAATAAGTGCATATTTACATTAAGTCAAAGTCAAAAAATTTTAAAGTATTCTATGTATGTCTTATCATTCTCCACCTTATTGACTTTTTCAATCTGCAGACCATTTATTAACTAGAAAGAGAGAGCGTTTGTGCTATATTTTTTGCTAGGTACAATGTACTAAATCAAAAAAGTAACAGTGTTTCTGACCTCTTTCTGTTGACTATTTCATTGGATAAGATATTCCTGATAAAAAGTCTTTATGAAAATAAATATTATCCTAAAATATAATATGATGCTTTACATTAAATTACTACATATATATGCCTTTTAAGTTGTTACTTATGGCTTTTATTATTTTTCTATCTTACCACTTGCAGTATTACTTCAAAAGATATTTAACAAGCACTTACTATAATCATAAAAATATATAAAAAATAAAAGTGAGGGCTTCCCTAGTGGTGCAGTGCTTGAGAGTCCGCCTGCCGATGCAGGGGACATGGGTTCGTGCCCCGATCCGGGAAGACCTCACATGCCGCACAGCGGCTAGGCCCGTGAGCCGTGGCCACTGAGCCTGCACGTCTGGAGCCTGTGCTCCGCAACAGGAGAGGCCACAACAGTGAGAGGCTCACCTACAGAAAAAACAAACAAACAAACAAACAAACTGAAATCTAGTCCAAATCTCTCATTTCATAGATTAAGAAACTGAGATCCAAATGTATGGACACTAAGGGGGGAAAGCAGGGTGAGGGGGGATGAATTGGGAGATTGGGATTGACATATATAGACTAATATGTATAAAATAGATAACTAATAAAAAAAGACATATTTAAGTAATAGAAGACATGATACAGATTTGAATTCTTGTTTTAATGATTTAATGTTCATATACATAAGCAAGTGTCTGCAATCCAAAGTAAAAGTAATAAATGCCCTAACCAAGGTATAAAAATACTATAATGATTCACTTTGTTATAAAGCAGAAACTAACACACCATTGTAAAGCAATTATACTCCAATAAAGATGTTAAAAAATACTATAATGGAATGTGCAAAGAGTTTTCAGAAAAGATCACATTTAAATTGGTTCCTAAGATTGTGTATAAGTTTAATGTATAAAGATGTGGGTGGTTTTCTCAGGCTTTTGGAAAATGTGAGCAGACAAAATGTTAAGAAAGTATGAGTGTTTGGAGAAATAAAGAATAATTTGCATGGAGAAAAAAAAAAAAAGAAACTGAGTTCCACCTCTTACACTGTTGCTGGGAATATAAGTTGGTACAGCCACTATGGAAAACAGTATGGAGGTTCCTCAGAAAACTAAAAATAGAATGAACCATATGATCCAGAAATCCCACTCCTGAGAATATACCTGGACAAAACTATAATTCAAAAAGATACATGCACCCCTATGTTGATAGCAGCAGTATTCACAATAGCCAAAACATGGAAACAACCTAAATGTCCATCAACAGATGAATGAATAAAGAAGATATAGTACATACATACAATGGAATACTACTCAGCTATAAAAAAGAATGAAATAATGCCATTTGCAGCAACATGGATACAAACACAGATTATGATACTAAGTGAAGTAAGTCAAAAAGAGAAAGACAAATACCATATGACATCACTTATATGTGGAATCTAAAACATGGCACAAATGAACCTATCTACAAAACAGAAACAGACTCATAGATGTAGAGAACAGACTTGTGGTTGCCAAGGGGGAGGGGAGAAAGAGAGGGATAGACTGGGAGTTTGGGGTTGGCAGACGCAAACTATTACACTTAGAGTGGATAAACAACAAGGTTCTAATGTATAGCACAGGGAACTATATTCAATATCCTGTGATAAACCATAATGGAAAATAATATATGAAAAAGGAATGTATATATGTGTATAACTGAGTCACTTTGCTATACAGCAGAGAACGGCACAATAACTATACTTCAGTAAAAAAAAAAAAAAAAGAAAAAGAAAAAGAAAAAAAAAGAAACTGAGTTCCAGATAGATTAAAGTATTAATACCAGGAAAATCACCCAGCCAGTAACTGCAGTCCTGAAATTATAACTAATTAGCATTAATAGGCAATAGAATTTTGGCCAAGATGACTTTCTAAAAGTTTTGATCTCTGAGGTGACAAAGACATATCAAGTACACTTCTAACCAGTCTTTCTTTGAATTGAATTTGTCATTGATAGTAAGATGCACCATTCTTTTACATACTATTAAAAATAAAAATTGCTGCTTATTAATCTTGACATGCCATTCACTATGGCTACATCCCAATTTTGTAGATCTTAAAATAGGGGAATGGGGAATAGTGTTAGGGAATCTTACAGTCGAGTAAGAGAGAAGATAGGGTAAGACAAATACATATAATTAGAAAACATTCTAGACAACTGCCTGGTACAACCTCTCTACATGCCTTCCCTCACCTGACAGACATTTTTCATCCTTAAGTCCAAGCTTCCTTAGTGAAGGTATCCACATCCCTGCCACGGTGCAGTGTTTCTTTTGGGGATTAATACAGAACAGTCTGATAACTAGAATTGTTGCTTCCCTTCTGCTGCTCCTACAGTGAATCATATATATTCTTTCCAGAAAAATTTAGAATTTTCAAGTTCTAAAGTGCAACTGAATTCAATCCTTCAACAGTGCACCCTCCTCCTCTGCTAAAAGCCCTTGAAGAGCCCCCTATGCCATCTGTAAGACAAGTTTAAATTTCTTAGCAGAGCATATAAGATCTTATATGATCTGCTCCCTGCCCACCATCCCAGTGTTATGCCTAATTCCCCTATACAAATACGCTGAGATATAACCACAGTAAATGATCTGTATTTTAATAAACATATGATTTTTCGTTTGATGAACTCCTACTTATTTTTAAAGACTCTGCTCAAATTTCATCCCCTCACTTAAGTCTTCTCTGATGTCTCCAGCCAGAGTGATATCTTCAACAGTTACAATCTAATGTATATATTGGACATGTTATAGTTAACACTGTCTGCCATGCGCAGATTTAAGTAATCCTTGACCATAACTCATGCTCTGGGGAATAGCGCAGGCTATTTTTTACACAGGGAAGTCAATGATTAGACTGAAGTTTTGCATATTTCTCAAGGGCAGCCCTATCATACGCTGACTGGCATGAAGCATTCTGAAAATAGAAGTGTTGGCCATTAGTAACTAACAAGAATGGGTACCTTCAGGATTTGACCTAAAGAACAGAGAGAATCAGCTTTTTGGTTGGAAGAATAGGAGCAGCTGCTATATGGAAAGGGGTACCATTACTGAGGGGGACAATTAAGGCTGTATGAGACAAGTGATAAGAGGAGCATATCCTCAGAGATGGTCCTAATTGTTTCCCAGTTCTAGCTGTATTCCATGTTCCTCCTTATCATACATTCCCATTTACTCAGAATGACCTGCTTCTATTTCTTGAAGCAAAAACAGCCAAATATGAATATATGTATGTGTTTATGTTCCTAATATTTGCAATCATCCACTCAAAAAATATTTTTTGAGCATTTAATATGTATCAAGCACTGTTCAAAGGTGTTAGGTATACAGTGGTAAACAGAATAGACAAGGGCCCTGCTCCATGAAGGATACATTCTAGTAGATAAGACAAATAATAACCAAGCAAATAAATAATTTCAGGTAGTAATAGGTACCACAAATAAAATTGGATAATAGAAAACAGAAAGTTGGGGAGGGAGGAACAGTGCTAGATAATGTGGTTAGGGAATGACTGCCTGATTGAAGAGAAGGAGACAGTCCTGTGTAGGTCTGGAGAATAACATTCCAGGCAGAAGAAATAAGTAAAAGGTTTTCTGATGGAAACTGGTTTGCCCGTTTTAAGAAAGCCAAAGTAAGATGGCCAGTGTGACTGGAGACCAGTCATCAAAGGAGGGTGTGGTAAGAGGCATATATATACGTAAATATACAAACACAGACTTACTACAAACACAGACTTATTATAAACAGAGACATATATAGAAATCAGGGTACCTCTGAATTTATATAAGGTTATTAAAAAGAGAAATATTAAACTTTATAATGAAAGCTTAGGATTTGGGTGAACTTTTGGGGATGGTCTTCCTCACAGTATAATGGTGTAAATTAGCATCAGAACAGCAGGGTTTACCATGTAATTCCAGAGATATCTTTTCACTCTCTCATTGGAAAATAAATCAAATATATTCAACTTTTGCTATTATATAAATAAAGTTTTGGGAGAATACCATTTTTGGACAAGTACTGAAAAAGAATGGCTTTATTACTATTTTTATAAATATACACATGAACTCCTTCCTCCCAAATTTCAAATAGACTATATGGTGTTCATAGGCTATTATCAACATACACTAATGATATAATAATTAGGGATGGTGAAAGCAAACCTAAAATTACTACTCTGATCTATATTATTATTTATTATTCAATTATCATTGGTCAATAAGAACTAATCAATAAAAATAGTGCTAAATACAATTCTATTTCATAATGCTATTGAAATCTTCTAAATAATAAATATTTAGTTTTAATCTTAAAAAGATAAATATATTAGACTATCATAAAACAAAAACAAACAGTAAAATAAATAATATGCTAAATATAATTGTTTTAATTTATTAAATACTAACTTTATACTCCTGTTGAAGTTTTGTTTCTGTGCTCTAAAGCTACATATATGCCTAAATAAAAAAGTAAAGACTGTTATAAATTTCAAAAAAGCTTTTTGGTGACAGCTGAACCAAAGACTAGTTAACAGATTGAGCAGCAAAAGATAGCTACATGTATCAGAGAAGAGTAAACTTTTTCTGTAAAGGACCAGATACCAAATATTCTAGGTTTGGTGGGTCATTCAGTCTCTGTCTCAACTATTCAACTCCATCATTGTAGAGCAAAAGCTGCCATAGACAGTAAACAAATGAACAAGTCTGGCCATGATCTAATAAATTTTTATTTACCAAAAGAAGTGGCAGGCCAGATTTGGCCCTCAAGCTGTAGTTTGTGAATCCCTGACAGATGCCGTTAAGTCTCTGTACTAGTTATTATACTTTGACTACAAGCAACAGTGATTTTTGTCTGTTTATTCACTAATGTATTCCAGAAACTTGAATAGTGCTTGGTACTTAGTAAGTACTCAATAAATATTTGTGAATGACTGAATGAATGTTTTATTACCTCACCAAATATTAAATCTGAAGGCAAGTGGCTCTAGATTTGTTTCAGCAGTTCAATAATGTAATTTAAGGACCAAAGTCTTCCCCATCTTCCCCTTCTTCTAATCTCATTGTGTTTCTGATACATACTCTCATGGTTACAAAATGGCTATAGCAGCTTCAACATATATCACTTTCTAAAATGACAAGGAACAGGAGGGAGGTTAAGTTTTCTTCTTGCCAGTCTCTCTTTTTATCAGGGAGAAAAAGTTTTCCCAGGTGCTCTACGACAGACTCTCCTTTATACTTCACTGGGTACAAGTGAGTCACATGTTCATACTTAGACCAATTCCTGGCAAAAAGAAATGTGCACTGGTTTATAATCAAAGATTTATCACCTGAGATTGTGGAAGAAGCTCATCTCCGCTGCACACAATGCAACTGGAACAAAATCAGGTTATATGAATTAAGAAAGAAGGGGAAATAGCTCTTATGGAGTCAATAAATAACGTCTTTCATACCCTCAATAATAAAATAAAAATAATAACAATAAAAGGTAGTATTTTCTACAGCCAGGAAGTGCTGTATATATATTCACTCATTTAATTATCTTATCCAATTTTCATCCTCTGGCAAGTTATAAGGAGGAAATATGATATTAAAGAAAAAATGAGACAAAAACAAAATAAAAAACACTATATTCTCAACATGAACTGAGTTTAAAGGAATAAACTAAAAATGGGAAGGATGATAAAATGAATATCTTTTCACCTCTTCCTAAGTCTCATTTTATAAAATGACTTCATTATTTTCTATTTGTAATCAATTCTCAGAAAATACTCACCTATACCCAAATGTATTAAAAGTTTCCAAAACCCAGTAATGTGGAACTGCATGCTATTGTATAATCCTTGCCACTGCTAGCTTCCATTATTCAGACTTGACCATATTTAAGATATTTTCCTTAAAAATGATAAGCTCTTTTTGATTTTGCAGTCTTTAACAGCAATACTTAAAAGCAGGATGTTGCCCTAAGGGCATAGAGTTCACTTTAAAACCTGATGACATTTCGAGTTACTAAAAGTGCCTTTTAATAAGCTCAGAATCCATTTTTCCCATTTCTCTATTATACTAAGAATAATACATTCATGAGCCATGACTGCACTACTATTAAACAGGTAAAGGCAGATTTTTAAAAGACTGGTTTCAAAAGACCTGGACATAAAAGGAACAGTATGGAGTCAAATAAAGGAAACAACTAAATCATTAGCTCAATCATATAAAACTGTATTATCTCTAATACATTAAAATACAAACTTAACTTACATACACTGGTGATTCAAAAATCTTAGCAGTAGTCTTTAATAGGAAGATCGTTTAATAATTATTTTGAGAAAGAACAGTAAATCATAAAAACTTAAAGTTAGAAAAAACTTCCCATGGGAAAAATCACAAATAAATGAGAAAAACTGAAAATCCAATTAAGAGATTTACATAGAAGAATGCAAACAAAGGACTGCCAAACTTAAAAAGAGCTTATGCTTTAAATGAATTTAAAACCAAAACAAAATGTATTTCTTCATTTTTTGGTTTTGTTTTGTAAGGCGACAACAAAAGATATATCAGGTCTCAGTCCACTTGCATGACCTTTAAAAGTTAAACTTGGGATAGAATAAAACTCTGAACATTTTTAGAAGAAAATGTAAGAGAAGATCTTTAGGACCACAGGCTGAGAGAGGATTTGTTATACACAAAGACCAACAACCATAAGAAAGAAGACTGATATATTCAACTACCTCAAAATTAAAAAAAAAAAAGAAAAAAAAGAAATTTCTGTCGATCAAACATATCACAACCTGGGAACAGATATCTGAAACATACCTATTGTCTAGCAAGTTGTATGAGCCATTGGCACTCATTATTCATTCCCATCCCTTTCCATATCCCAGCATCTTTCATAATGGCTGAAAGTCTAAAACTATGTTTCCCGGATGTCCTTGCAGCTGGTGTGGTGGATGGGATTAAAGTTTCACCAGTGACAGGCACTTGAAGGGGATACAGAAGGCAGAAGTGAGCTGAGAACATTCTTCTATAGGTGTGACAGATGGCAAGCAAAACTGATAGACGTGAGTGTCTCCTGAAGTGAGTACCCCACGCCCCACTTTCCATTGTCAAGTTTTCAGCTCCATGGAAGTGATGCTGTAGTGGTAGCTACAGAGATGGTGGCAGCAGCATAAATCCCTGGCCTCAGAATCTCAGCCTCTAAGGTATGACTCTAAAACCAATTATCTTACCTACCTAGTACTTAACTGTAAGTGACTAAATCCCTTCTTGTTTGAAGTGTCTATGATGGTTACTGTTTACACTGATCAGCACACTAACAAATATTCAGAATAGAGATTATATAAAGTACTTTGACAATTTAAGGAAAAGATAAAGAGAAAATGGGAAAAAGAAATGAACAAGTGTTTCATGAGAAAACCACATGGGTAAATAAATACATGAAAATGGTTAACCATACTGGTATTCAGGAAAATGTAAGTTAAAACCACAATGAGGGCCTCCCTGGTGGCGCAAGTGGTTGAGAGTCTGCCTGCCGATGCAGGGGATACGGGTTCGTGCCCCGGTCTGGGAGGATCCCATATGCCGCGGAGCGGCTGGGCCCGTGAGCCATGGCCGCTGAGCCTGCGCGTCCGGAGCCTGCACGTCCGGAGCCTGTGCTCCGCAACGGGGGAGGCCACAACAGTGAGAGGCCCGCATACCGCAAAAAAAAAAAAAAAAAAAACCACAATGAAATACCATTTAGGACTCAAATTACAAAAATTAAGAAACCTGGTAAGAGCAAGTGCTGATAAAATATACGAATCAATAAGAACTCATAAATATCACTGGTGGGAATGTAAATTGGTATAGCCACTTTGGAAATCAGGTGGCAATATATTGCAAAATTGAATATTCACATAGCCTATGACCCACCCCTGAAACTATTCTGCTTATGCATGATATTGAGTGGAAAAAAGGTAAGTCTCAGAAGACTAAATAATACTGTTTTTGGAAGTTTTTTAAAATGCAAAACTAAATAATATATCATTAAGAATACACATACCTACAAAAATTTTAAAAAGCAAGGGAATGATAAACAAAAATTCAAGACAGTATTAACCGCTGGCAGAGGGAAGGAGGGGCATGGGATAGGGAAGGAAAACATGGATAAGTGCACCAGTATTGATAAGATTTTAGCCCTTAACTGGATGGTGGGTTGATAGGTTTCCGCTTTATCAGTATGTTTCCTAATATAATATATATTCTATACTATACTATTCATGATTGCTAATATTTATAAAGTGCTTATTATGTACCCTATTTTAAGCAATTACTTTATCGCTTACAGTCAGTTCTAAGAAACAGGTTCTGTTATTATCTCCCACTTATAGATGAGAAAACCCTAAAGCACAAAGAGGTTAACTTGTCCAAGGTCATATAGTTAATAAGCAAGGGAGCCAGTAGTCAAAAAGGAAATCAGGCCCCAGCATCCACACTCATAACCAGTATACTCCATGAATAAAATACTAAATAACAATAATAGAAGTTACCTAAGACAACAATAAGATAATCAGTAGTTAATTGATCTACCTTTCATTTTCCTTGATGACATTTTCAAGTTGTAGTTTCATCTCACCCATCTGTTTCTGAAAGAATAAAATATGGCTGCAGAAAAACATTTTCCAGACAATTAGATTTATATTAAGTAGTTCATTCATATGCAAGCAATTGGATTCTATGACATTAGTCTACAGATAAGAAATAATTATTCTTCACTTCTAACAAGCAATATTAAATATAGATATTTTAATGATACACAGAATGTAATAGAACATTTTGAATAGAATATAAGTAAAAATATTTTATATAACATATTAAGAAATATTTTAAAATGTAATTCCTATATTTAGAGATGTTTATAGGAAAAGAGATGTAAGATATTCCTTAATATGTCACTATAAGAAATATCCGATGATCCCTAGACCTTGAATATATATCGTAATTCATCTTAGTTTAGGTGAAGCCCATGTAAGTGCTTGAATTTCAAGAAGTAAAATGTTAATGGCGAAAAAAGCAAATAAAGATCTTCTTTAGCAATAATTCATTCAGTCTCTGATTGACCACCTTTTTTAGTTGTATAAACTCTCTGCACTATACAAGGCTGTTACAGTAAACCAATGTGGTCACTAACACATACATTAGTAGGAAAGATGGTAAAAAAAAAATCACTAACTAAAATACCAATACAAATAAAATATATAAAGGGAATGAAATGAAGGTATTTTTAATTTTCTCTGAGGGGTTAAAGGGATTGTAAGATTTCAACAGGAAAGAAAGGGAATTTCAAGTAGGGTGAGTAAAAGCAAAGAAGCAAAAAATATTAGATGACACAGGCATAGTCATCAGTTCTCAGTAAGAGTAAATGAGGAAGTGGAGATCAGGAAGGAGGCCATGTAAAATCACACTTAAAACAAAACTGCAATCAATTCATGATCTGTCCATTACTCTTGATTGGGTACCCCAGGCTAAAGGAGAAGAGCCAATCCTGGAGTGAACCTGGCAAGGGAAGGGTGGAACAGGCAATCCTCCAAGCCTTTCTCTCTCCCTTTCAACTAGAGAAGCTCAAGGAAGCTTCCTCTAGGAAAACAGTAACAGCCAATTATAACTACGAAGCTGGCTTGAAAGGTGAACCTTTCCCAGGTCCCTGCTGTGCCTGAATCACAATTAAATCAAAATGAATGAATTCACTACCAGATAACTGAGAACTGACCACACATGGAGCCATGCAATGAGAGATAAAACTGGAAAGGCAGGTGGCAAGTCTTGCTTGAATGCCATGCAGACTAAAAGGTTTGTATTTTATTGTAGCAATTATCCCCATTTTGTAATTATTTTTTAAAAATCGGTCTTTAAAAATTGCAAAAATGTCAGCATATCTTGAAAAATATTCAAATAATTAGGTATGATATATGCATTAACTAGGATTCAGGGTGGATCATGACAGTAACACTAAAAATTCTTTACTGTAAAATATTTCAAAACATTTAATCGTTGAAAGAAAACAAAAATTCAGCAGTACCTTTCTTATCATCAAATTTTCCCCTATTATTTACATTTTCTGGAAGAAACTTTCATAGAGAGAATTATTGTGAATATTTTCCTGCTTTCAAGATATACTATTTTTTGACTGGTCAATAAGATAAATCATAAGAACTATTGCTGCTCAATAATATCTATGTGAGCAAGTGTTCTTAGAAGTAGCTGTCAACATCTTTTTTCTCTCTAAAAGTAGCAACTATTCTTGCCCCTTAGGCTTTCTGCTACAGCTTCCTCTCTCTTGAAATTAATCCAGTAATCACTCTTAGATGGAGAATGCCAAATGGAAAAATGAAGTTAAACACCTTAATAAACTAGCTGATTAAAAACATAAATGAATCAGGTAAATTATAAAAAATTAAAATTTAAAACAGTTTAATTTCAAGATAACTGGATATTCCACTTTATAACAATCAAACCACATGTCATTATAGCAATTTTGAGAGAGTGAACTCAGCAGAAACTTTAGGCTCACTAATCCTAAAAATAAAAGCAAAATACCATTTGTGCAAAAGAGAGCTTTCTGTTGTTCTTTATCAATTAAAAAATTTAAACAGCTCATACAGCTCAACAGCAAAAAAACAACCACCCAATCAAAAAATGGGGGGAAGATCTAAACAGACATTTCTCCAAAGAAGACATACAGATGGCCAACAGGCACATGAAATGATGCTCAACATCATTAATTATTAGAGAAATGCAAATCAAAACCACAGTGAAGTATCACCTCAGACTGGTCAGAATGGCCATCATCAAAAAGTCTACAAACAATACATACTGGAGAGGGTGTGGAGAAAAGGGAACCTTCCTACACTGTTGGTGGGAATGTAAATTGGAAAACAGTACTGAGGTTCCTTAAAAAACTAAAAGCAGAGTTACCATATGATCCAGCAATCCCACTCCTGGGTATATATCTGGAAAAGACAAAAACTCTAACTCAAAAGATACCTGCAGGGCTTCCCTGGTGGCGCAATGGTTGAGAGTCCGCCTGCCGATGCAGGGGACATGGGTTCGTGCCCCGATCCCGGAAGATCCCACATGCCGCGGAGCGGCTGGGCCCGCGAGCCATGGCCGCGGAGCCTGTGTGTCCGGAGCCTGTGCTCCGCAACGGGAGAGGCCACAGCAGTGAGAGGCCCGCGTACAGCAAAAAAAAAAAAAAAAAAAAGATACCTGCATCCCAATGTTCATAGCTGCACTATTTACAATAGCCAAGAGCTGGAAGCAACCTAAGTGTCTATCAACACATGAATGGGTAAAAAAGATGTGGTGTACATATACACAATGGAATATTATTCAGCCATAAAGAATGAAATAATGCATTTGCAGCAACATGGATGGTCCTAGAGATTATCATACTAAGTAAAGTCAGACAGAGAAAGACAAATATCATATGATATCATTTATATGTAGAATCTAAGAAAAAAAAATGATACAAATGAACTCACTTAAAGCAGGAACAGAATTACAGAAGTAGAAAACAAACTTATGGTTACCAAAGGGGAAAAGAGGGGGCAGGGCTAAATTAAGAGTTTGGGATTAGCAGATACACACTACTATATATAAAACAGATAAACAACAAGGACCTACTGTATAGCACAGGGAACTAGATTCAATATCTTGTACTAACCTATAATGGAAAAGAATCTGAAAAAGAATACACACACACACACACACACACACACACACACACACATATATATGTGTATAACTGAATCACTCTGCTGTACACCAGAAAATAACAAGTAAATTGATTACAGGTAAACATTTTCTTCCTTATCAATGTTTTTGTAAAGAAAGGGAGTCTATTTTTTCTTTTTTTTATAAGAAAATATTACCAAAAGGTTGATAGCTATGATTTCATACCTGATAATATTTCAGCTGCCCATTTAGCTCTTCCAGATGCTTATCATACTCAGTAATAAGAGGAACTAGAAAGCTAAAGAAAATTTCAAAGTTAAAAAGATGCATATTCTTTTTAATCTAGTTTAATAAATATGTAACATGAAATAAATTAAACATCAAAATTTTTATGTTAATTTTCTCCATAGCAATCAATACTTTGCCTTTTTCCTAAACCAGAGGTTCTCAACCTTAGCTCAATTAATATTTTAGGCTGAATAATTTTTTGTTGTTGGGGGCTGACCTGTGCACTGTAGGATGTTTAGTAGCATTCCTGGCCTCTACCCATTAGATGCCACTAGCACCCTTACCCTCCACAACTGTGACAAGTAAAAATGTTTCCAGACATTGTCAAATATCTGGGGAGGGAAGGGAAGCAAAATCACTCAGTTGAGAACCACTATTATAGAAAATAATACTGGCTTTTTTTCCCCTTGTCAATTCAATGACAGATCATTTAAACCTAATTATAGCAGAATATAAAATAAACATTCCTAATACTAAAAAATTAACAATAATTAAACATAATTAAGAAAATAATATTTTTCTGGTAATTCAACCTCACCTTTGGTCAACTACTGAGTTTTCTACTGTGTCACCTGCAGCTCCTTTGAAGACAGATTTCTATAACAGAAAATACTGCATCTTAAAATTTTGTTTTCTCACATCTTTCTAGTCAAAACTGACAGTAGTTTAAAATTAAACACAAGTAAACATTTTATAACCTTAAATCTGTCACTGCAATTACAAAAGAGGGAAAGAGAAAAAAAAGTTATATTAATTGATGCCAAAAAAGTATTCAGTAAATTTTAACACCCATACATAATAAAACTCTTGGCAAAATAGAAATAGGAAGAAATTTCTCAATTGATAAAGAACATCTACCAAAAACCTACATCAATTACTATTCTTCATAGTGGAACATCAGAAGCACTGCACGAAATTCAGTAATAACACAAGGCTGCTCACTATCACTGCTAAAATTCAGCATTGTACTAAATGTTCCAATCAGTGGAATCTGCTGCAGGGACAGGGGGTTGGAGACCTAAAGGCTGAAAAGGAACATATAATACTATTCTCATGTACAGACAATTTGACCATTTACCTAGAAAACTCTCTCTATAATCTACCAATTATTAGGACTAAGAACAGAGTACACCAAGTCACCAGATAGAAGATCAAACATAAAAAAAAACAGCTGCTTTCCCAAATACCAGCAATAATCAGAAAATGTGATAGGAGAAAATATGGTATTCACTACTATAAGAAAAGGTAGTACTTGAGAATAAAACAAAAAAATGTTGCAATAACTTTAATAAAATATTAACTTTACTGAAGGACATAAAGGATCTAAATAAACAGGGTTCTATACCATATTCATATGTGGAACAGTCAGTATTATAAGTATATTAATTTCTTAAAATTCACTGCAGGTACAATGCAATTCCAAAAAAGAAATCCAATAGAATAATTTATGAAACTTGATCTTAAACAGATGGTAAAGTTCCTATGTTTGAGTAAATGTGCAAGAATAGCCAAGATAATGTGGCCAAAAAAAAAAAAAAAAACAGGGGAGAACTTGCTCTACTATGTGTCAAAACACTATAATGCTAGAGTAATTAAAACAATATGGTTCAGACACAGTAACAAACAGAACAGTACATAAAATTCAGAAATAGATTCAAGTATTTATGGGTATGCAGTATATAAAAGAAGTGGAATTATAACTATAATAAATGGACAAAGTATTGCTTTTCAACTAATAGTGTTGGGTAAAAAAATAAAATTAGATCCCAGCACACACTAAATGGAAAGTAAATTACAGATAGATTAAAGATCCAAATGTTTTAAAAATTTAACAACTATTGAAAGAAAATGTATTATTGACCTTGAGATACAGAAAGCTTTCTTAAGCTCTAAAAATGCAGAGACTATTGCCTGCTTTGTTCACCAATATTCCAAGCAGTGCCTGGCATACTCTCACTCAAAATACATTTTCTAGCCAAAAGACACAAGTAGTAACATCTATAAACAGAAGAAATAACATATTTTACAATATCCAAATTTAAAACCTCTATACAACTAATGACATCATAAGCAAGGTTAAGAGGACAGTATAATTTTAACATGACCAAAAAACACAGTAACTATTATAAAGTATGCAGAAACATTCAAAACACAAGGAGATGTATAAGAACTTTCAGTGGAGCTTTTACTGTAATTAAAAAAAAATAGGATAAATGAAAAATAATACAATAGGATCTCATAAGTACGTCAAGGGATTAGCAAGACATATGTATCAACATGGATATATCACCAAAAAAGGGGTTACCTTCTAGGAGTAGAAGGAAGGGAATGGGACAGTGGGAAGGACAGATAGATTCAAAGGATTTTTTTTTTTTAATGAAGTATAGTTGACTTACTGTGTAAGTACTGTGCACAGTACTGAGGTGTATAGCAAAGTGATTCAGTTATTTCATATATATATATATATATATATATACACACACATATATATATATATTTCAGATTACTTTTCATTATAGGTTATTACAAGATACTGAATATAGTTCCCAGCACTATAAAGTACATTATTGTTCCTTATGTATTTTACATATAGTAGTTTGTACCTGTTAATCCCAAATTCTTAGTTCTTCCCTCCCCCTCCTTATCTCCCCTTTGGTAACAATAAGTTTGTTTTCTGTGTTTGAGAGTTTGTTTCTGTCTGTATATAAATTCATTTGTATTACTTTTTAGATTCCACATATAAGTGATATCATATGATACATGTCTAACTTACTTCACTAAAGTATGATATTCTATAGGTCCATCCATGTTGCTGCAAATAGCAATATTTCATTCTTTTTTATGAATGAGTTAATATTCCACTGTATATTTATACTACATATTTTTAGACCAATCATCTGTTAATGGGCACTTGGGTTGTTTCCATGTCTTGGCTATCGTAAATAGTGCTATGAACATAGGGGTGCATGTATCTTTTTGAAATGGTTTTCACTTTTTCTGGATATATACCAAGGAATGGGATTGCTGGAGCAGATGGTAACTCTATTTTTAGATTTTTAAGGAAACTCCATACTGTTTTCCATAGTGACTACACCAATTTACCTTCCCATCAATAGTGTAGGAGGGTTCCCTTTTCTCCACACCCTCTCCAGCATTTATTATTTGTACAGTTTTTGATGATACCCATTCTGACCAGTGTGAGGTGACATCTCTTTGTGGTTTTGAGTTGCATCTTTCTGATAATAAGTGATGGTGAGCAGTTTTTCATGAGCCTGTTGGCCACATGTAGGTCTTCTTAGGAGAAATGTCTGTTTAGGTCTTGTGCCCAGTTTTTGATTGGGTTATTTGTTTTTTTGTTATTGAGTTATATGAGCTGCTTGTATATTATGGAAATTAAGCCCTTGTCAGTCGCATCATTTGCCAATATTTTCTCCCAGTTGGTAGGTTGTCTTTTCATTTTGTTTATGGTTTCCTTTGCTGTGCAAAAGCTTGTAAGTTTTACTAGGTCCCATTCATTTATCTCAGCTTTTATTTCTTTTACATTGGCAGAATGATCTAAGAAAATATTGCTATCAGTTATGTCTAAGAATGCTGTGCCTATGTTCTCTTCTACGAGTTTTATGGTGTCATGTCTTAAATTTAGGTCTTTAAACCATTTTTGTATATGGTATGAGGCAGTGTACCAATTTCAGTGACTTACATGTAGCTGTCCAGCTTTCTCAACACCATTTGCTAAAGAGATTGTCATTTCTCCATTGTACATTCCTGCCTCCTTTGTCAGAGGTTAACTGACCATAGGTGTGTGAGTTAAATTCTGGGCTCTTTATTCTAAAGATCCATTGATCTAAATATCTTTTTGTGCAAATACCACAATGTTTGGATTACTATAACTATGTCATATAGTCTGAAGTCTGGAAGGGTTATGCCTCCAGCTTTATTCTTTTTCCTCAGGATTGCTTTGGCAATTCTGGGTCTTTTGTGGTTCCATATATATTTTACGATTATTTGTCCTAGTTTGGTGAAAAATGTCATGGATATTTTGATAGGGATCACATTACATCTGTAGATTGCTTTGGGTAGTATGGCCATTTTAACAATACTAATTCTTCCAATCTAAGAGCATGAGATATCTTTCCCTTTCTTTGAATTATCTTCCATTTCCTTTATCAATGTTATATAGTTTTCAGCTCCTTGGTTAAGTTTACTCCTAGGTATCAATACTTTTTTCTTTTTGATGTTATTTTAAATGGGATTGTTTTTTCACTTTCTCTATCTGATATTTTATTGTTAGTGTAAAGAAAATCAACAGATTTCCGTATATTAATCTTGTAGCCTGCTACTCTGCTGAATTCATTTATTAGTACTAAATAGGTTTTACGTGGAGACTTTAGGGTACTCAAAATAGAGTATCATATCATCTGCAAATAGTGACGTTTTAACCTCTGCCCTTCCAATTTGGATAAAATTTATTTATTTTTCTTGTCTGATTGCTGTGGCTAGGATTTGCAATACTATGTAGAATAACAGTGGTGAGAATGGGCATCTTGTCTTAAATCTGAATTTACTGGGAAGGCTTTCAGCTTTTCACCACTAATATTATGTTGGCTGTGGGTTTGTCATAAACAACTTTTATTATGTTGAGATATGTTCCCTCTAAATCCACTTTGGTGAGTTTTTATCATGAATGGATATTGAATTTTTTCAAATTTTTCTGCATCTATTGAAATTACCATGTGTTTTTTGCCTTTGCTTTCATTAATGTGGTGTATAATATTGATTGATTTGTGAATTGAACCATCCTTGTGACCCTGGAATGAATCCAACTTCATCATGGAATGCTCCTTTTTATGTATTGTTGGATCCAGTTTGCTAATATTTTGTTGACAATTTTTGCATTCATATTTGTCAAAGATATTCGCCTGTAATTCTCTTTTCTGCAGTGTCTCTGTCTGGTTTTGTTACTAGGGTGATGGTGGCTTCATAGAATGACTTTGAGACTGTTCTCTCCTCTTAAATTTTTTGGAATAGTTTGAAAAGGATACATTTAAGTTCTTCTTTGTATGTTAGGGAGAATTCCCCAGTGAAGCCATCCAGTCCTGGACTTTTGTTTGCAGAGTTTTTTTCTGTTGTTTTGGTTTGGTTTTTTTTTAGTATTACACTCAGATATTTCACTTCTAGTGATCAGTCTGTTCAAATTCTGTTTCTTCCTGACTCAGTTTGGGCAATCTATATATGTCTAGAAACTTTGTCCATTCCTTCTAGACTGTCAACTTTGTTGGCAAATAATTGTTCATAGTATTCTCTTACGATTTTTTTGTACTTCTGTGGTAAAGTATTGTTATTTCTCCTGTTTCACTTCTTATTCTGTTTATTTGGGTCCTCTCTCTTTTCTTCTTGGTGAGCCTGGCTAGAGATATGTTGATTTTGTTTATATTTACAAAAAACCAGCCCTTGGTTTTATTGACCTTTTCTATTGTTTTTTATCTCTATTTTATTTATTTCCTTTCAGATCTTTATTGTTCCCTTCTTTCTGCTGATTTTGGGTTTTATTTGTTCTTCTTTTTCTGACTCTTTCAGGTGGTGGGTCAGGTTGTTTGAGATTTTTATTTTTTCTTGAAGAAAGCCTGTATCGGTATGAACAACCCACTTAGACTGCTTCTGAGGCATCCCATAGATTTTGTAAGGTTGCCTTTTCACTGTCATTTGTCTCAAGGTATTTTCTGATTTCTTCTTTGATTTCACTGTTGGCCAATTGGTTTTATAGTAGCATGTTGTTTACTCTTCATGTGTTGCTCTTTTCTTGTTTTTCTTTCTGTGGTTATTTCTAGTTTCATACTGCTGTGCTCAGAAAAAAAGCTTGAACCCTCCCAGACTTCAGATAATTCTACAAAGCTAAAGTAATCAAAACAGCGTGATAATGGCATAAAACAGACATATGGATCAATGGAACAGAAGAGACAGCCCAGAAATAAACCCACACACCTATGATCAATTAATGATCAATTAATCTTTGACAAAGGAGGCAAGAATATACAATGGAGAAAAGACAGTCTCTTCAGAGAATGGTGTTGGGAAAGCTGGACAGTCACATGTTAATGAAGTTAAATACCCCACTCCATACACAAAAATGAATTCAAAATGGCTTAAGGAGTTTAATATAAGACATGACACAATAAAACTCCTAGAAGGGAACATGGGCAAAATATTCTCTGACATGAATCACAGCAACATTTTCTTAGGTCAGTCTACCAAGACAACAGAAATAAAAGCAAATACAAACAAATGGGACCTAATCAAACTTAAAAGCTTTTGCACAACAAAAGAAATCACTGACAAAATAAAGACAATCTACAGACTGGAAGAAAATACTTGCAATGATTCAACTGACAAGGGTGTGTGTGTGTTAATCTCAAATCCTTAAATTATCCCTCCCTGTCCCTGTCCCCTTTGGTAACCTTATTTTCTACGTATGTGAGTCTGTTTCTGTTTTGTAAATAACTTCCTCTATATCATTTTTTTAGATTCCATATATAAGTGATATCTTATGATATCTCTCTTTGTCTGACTTACTTCACTAAAGTATGATATCTCTAGGTCCATCCATGTTGCTGCAAATGGCATTATTTCATTCTTTTTATGGCTGAGTATTATCACATTTTATGTATGTGTGTGTGTGTGTGTGTGTATATATAACACATTTTCTTTATCCATTTCTCTGTCAATGGACATTCAGGTTGAATCCATGGCTATTGTAAATGAATGCTGTGGCTATGAACATTGGGGTGCATGTATCCTTTTGTTTTTGTTTTCTTTCTTTTTTAAAAAATATTTATTTATTTTGGCTGTGCTGGATCTTAGTTGCGGCACATGGGATCTTCGTTGCAGCATGTGGGATCCTTAGTTGCGGCACGCGGGTTTCTTAGTTGCAGCATTCAGTTTTCTTAGTTGCAGTGTGTGGGCTTCTTAGTTGAGGCATGTGGACTCTTAGTTGCGGCAAGCCTGCAGGATCTAGTTCCCCGACCAGGGATTAAACCTGGGCCCCCTGCATTGGGAGCATGGAGTCTTACTTACTGGACCACCAGGGAAGTTCCTGCATGTATCCTTTTGAATTAGAGTTTTCTGTGGATATATGCCCAGGAGTGGGAATGCTGGATCATATGTTAACTCTATTTTTAGTTTTTTAAGGAAACTCCATACTGTTTTCCACAGTGAATGCACCACTTTACATTCCCACTAAAAGTTTAGATGCGTTCCCTTTCTCCACACCCTCTCCAGCATTTGTTATTTGTAGACTATTTAATGATGACCATTCTGAATGGTATGAGGTGATACCTCAGTGTAGTGTGGATTTCCATTTCTGTGATAACTAGAGATGTTGAGCATCTTTTCATGTGTGTATTGGCCATCTGCATGTCTTCCTTGGATTCTGCCCATTTTTTGATTGCGTTGTCTTTTTTTGATATTGATGTGTATAAGCTCTTTGTATATTTTGAAATTAATCCCTTGTCAGCAGTAGCATTTGCAAATATTTCCTCCCAATCCATAGCTTGTCTTTTCGTTTTGTGTATGGTTTCCTTTGGTGTACAAAAACTTTTAAGTTTAATTAGGTCCCTTCTTTTTTTTTTTTTTTTTTTTTTGTTAAGGAGTCTCATTTTACTTCTTGAGAGAATGTTCTTTTTCTTTTTAAATATTTATTTATTTATTTATTTATTTGGCTGCACCAGGCCTTAGTTCTGGCATGTGGGATCTTTGTTGCCACAAGCAGGATCTTTAGTTGTGGCATTCAGGATCTTTAGTTGCAGCATACAGGATCTTTTAGTTGCAGCATGCAGGCTCTTAGTTGCATCATGCAGGATCCAATTACCTGACCAGGGAGCAAACCCGGGGCCCCTGCATTGGGAGTGCAGAGTCTTAACTGATGGATCACCAGGAAGTCCCCATTTGTTTATTTTTGTTTTTATTTTCATTACTCTAGGAGGTGGATCAAACAAGATCTTGCTGTGATTTATGTCAGAGAGTGTCCTGCTTATGTTTTCCTCTTAAGAGTTTATAGTGTCTGGCCTTACATTTAGGTCTTTAATCCATTTTGAGTTTATTTTTGTGTATGGTGTTACAGAATATTCTATATTTCATATATTTCATTCTTTTACATGTAGCTGTCCAGTTTTCCCAGCACCACTTATTGAACAGACTGTCTTTTCTTTATTGTATATTCTTGCCACCTTTGTCATAGATTAACTGACTATAAGTGTGTGGGTTTATTTCTGGGTTCTCTATTCTGTTCCACTGATCTTTGGGTGCTTTTGTGCCAGTACCATACTGTTTTGTTTACTGTAGCTCTTTAGTATAGTCTGAAGTCAGGGAGTGTGATTCCTCCAGCTCCATTCTTCTCAATATTGTTTAGGCTATTTGGGGTCTTTTGTGTTTTCACTCTAATTTTTAAATTTTTGTTCCACTTCTGTGAAAAATGCCACTGGTATTTTGATAGGGATTGCACTGAATCTGTAGATTGCCTTGAGTAGTATGGTCATTTAACAATATTGATTCTTCCCATACAAAAACAGGTCTTTTGCCTCCTTAAGTAGGTTTATTCCTGGATATTTTATTCTTTTTCATATGATGGAAAATGGAATTGTTTCCTTAATTTCTCTTCCTGATATTTCATTGTTAGTGTATAGAAATGCAACAGATTTCTGTATATTAATTTTGCTTATTTTTATGTTAATTTTGTATCCTATGACTTTACCAAATTCATTGATGAGCTCTAATTTTCTGGTGGCATCTTTAGGATTTTCTTATCACCATATCAACTACAAACAGTGACAGTTTTACTTCTTCCTTTCCAATGTGGATTCCTTTTACTTCTTGTCTTCTCTGATTGCTGTGGCTAGACTAGGACTTCTAATAGTATTTTAAATAAAAGTGGTGAGGTGGGCATCCTTGTTCCTGACTGTAGATGAAATGTTTTCAGCTTTTTAACACTGAGCATGATGTTAGCTGTGGGTTTGTCATATGGCCTTTATTATGTTGAGGTGTGCTCCTTCTATGCCCATTTTCTGAAGAGTTGGGGTTTTTTTTTCATAAGTGAATGCTGAATTTCATCAACAGTTTTTCTGCGTCTGTTGATGTGATCATATGGTTTTTGTTCTTCAAATTGTTAATGTGGTGCATATCATTGTTTGATTTGAGGATATCAAAAAATCCTTGCATCCCTGGGATAAATCCTAGCTGATCATGGAGTATGATCCTTTTAATGTACTGTTGGAGTCAGTTTGTTAGTATTTTGTTGAGGAATTTTGCATCAATGTTCTTCAATGATATTGGCCTGTAATTTTCATTTTTTGTGATATCTTTGTCTGGTTTTGGTATCAGGGTGATGGTGGCCTCACAGAATGAGTTCGAAGTGTTCCTTTCTCTGCATTTCTTTGGAATAGTTTCAAAAGGATAGGTGTTAACTATTCTCTAAATGTTTGGTAGAATTCAACTTTGAAGCCATCTGGTCCTGGACTTCTATTGATCGGTAGTTTTTAAATTACTGATTCAATTTCTGTACTGGTAATTTGTTCGTATTTTCTATTTTTTCCTGGTTCAGTCTTAGACTGTACCTTTTCTAAGAATTTGTCCTTTTCTTCTAGGTTGTCCATTTTATTGGCATATAGTTGTTCATGGTAGTCTCTTATGATCCTTTGTATTTTTGTACTGTCAGTTGTACCTTCTTTTTCCTTTCTGATTTTATTAACTTGCACTCTCTCCCTTTTTTTTCCTGATGAGTTTGGCTAAAGGTTTATCAATTTTGTTTATCTTTTTCAAAGAACCAGCTTTTAGTTTAATTGATCTTTTCTATTGTTTTTTTTTTCAGTCTCTATTTCATTTATTTTTCATGATCTTTATGATCTCTTTCCCTCTACTAACTTTGGATTTTGTTTGTTCTTCTTTCTCTAGTTCCTTTAGTTGTAAGGTTAGGTTGCTTGAGATTTTTCTTGTTTCTTGAGGTAAGCTTACATCACTAAAAACTTCCCTCCTAGAACTACTTTTGCTATGTCTAATAGGTTTTGGATCAGCATGTTTTCATTTTCATTTGTCTCTAGGTATTTTTTAATTTCCTCTGATTCCTTTAGTGATAAACTGGTTGTTCAGTAGAATATTGTTTAGTCTTTACGTATTTGTGGAGTTTTGCAGTTTTTTTTCTTGTAGTTGATTTCTAGTCTCATAGTGTTGTGGTCAGAAAAGATGCTTGATATGATTTCAATTTTCTTAAATGTACCTAGGCTCATTTTGTGGCCAAGTATGTGATTTATCCTGGAGAATGTTCCAGTTGCAGTTGAAAAGAATGTGTATTCTGCTGGTTTCAGATGGAATGGTCTATTTATATATCAATTAAGTCCATTTGGTCTAATGTGTTATTTTAAGGCCTGTGTTTCTTATTGATTACATCCATGGATATAAGTTGGATGTTAAAATCCCCTACCATTATTGTGTTATTGTTGATAGTTCCTTTAATATCTGTTAATATTTGATATATTGAAGTGCTCCTATGTTGGGTGCATATATATTTACAATTGTTATATCTTCTTGGATTGATCCCTTGATCATCATGTAGTCTCCTCCTTTGGGCCTTGTAACAGTCTTCATTTCAAAGACTTTTTTTTCTGATAAATATTGCTACTCCAGTTTTCTTCTGATTTCCATTTGCATGGAATACCTTTTTCATCCCCTCACTTTGTCTGTGTGTGTGTCTAAATTTGAAGTGACTCGCCTGTAGGCAGCATATATATGTGTCTTGTTTTTGTATTCATTCAGCCAGTCTGTGTCTTTTGGTTGGAACCTATAATCTGTTTACATTTAAGGTTATTATAAATAGGTATGTTCTTATTGCCATGATTTGTTAACCATTTTGGATTGGTTTTGGGGGTCTTTTCTCCCCCACTTTCTTCTTTTGTTATCTTCTCTTGTAATTTGATGACTATCTTTAGTTTTATGTTTGGATTCCATTTTCTTTTTTTGTGTGTATATTATAGAATTTTGGTTTGCAGTTATCATGACATTTTTGTATAGCAGTCTATATAGTCACATGACTGTTTTAAGTTGCTGATCTCTTCATTTCAAATGCATTTTAAATACCCTACATTTGTAATCTCCTCCCCTCACAATTACTATTTTTCATATAATATTTTACATCTAATTATTTTGTGTATTCCTTAACTACTTATTGTGTATATAGATGATTTTACTAATTTTGTATTTTAACCTTCCTAGTAGCTTGGTGTGTGGGTGATTTCCTACCTTTAGTGTATGCTTGCCTTTACTGGTGAGCTTTCTCATTTTGTAATTTTCTTCTTGCTAGCTGTGGTCTTTTCTTTTTCACCTAGAGAATTTCCTTTAACATTTGCTACAAAGCTGGTTTGGTGATGCTGAATTTCCTTTAGCTTTTGCTTCTTTGTAAAGCTTTTGATTTCTCCATCAAATGTGAATGAGAGCCTTGCTGGGTATTCTTGGTTGTAGGTTTTTCCCTTTCATCACTTTAAATATATTGTGCCACTTTCTTTGGGTATGGAGAGTTTCTGCTGAAAAATCAGCTGATAACCTTATGGGAGTTCCCTTGTATGTTATTTGTTGCTTTTCCCTTGCTGCTTTTAGTGTTCTTTATCTTTAATTTTTGTCATTCTAACTACAATGTGTCTGGGTGTGTTCTTCTTTGGGTTAACCCTATATAGGACTCTCTGTACTTCCTGGACTTGGGTGATTATTCTTTTTCCCATGTCACAAAAGTTTTCAGCTATTATGTCTTCTAAAATGTTCTCAGACCCTTTCTCTTCTCCTTTTGGGTCCCCTATAATGCAAATACTAGACTTGGACTTGGTATTGTCCCAGAGGTCTTTCAAACTGTCCTCATTTCTTTTCATTCTTTTTTCCTTCTTTTGTTCAGCAGCAGTAAATTCCACTACTCTATTTTCTAGCTCACTAATCCATGCTTTGGAATCATTTAGTCTACTACTGCTTCTTGTAGTGTATTTTTCACTTCAGTTATTGTATTCTTCATCTCTGTTTAGTTGTTCTTTATATTTTCCATCCCTTTATTACAAACTTCTGACTTCTTGCTCTGTGCATTCATTCTCCTCCTGAGCTCTTTAACCATCTTTATGGTCATTCCTCTCAACTCTTTCTCAGGTAGACTGCCTATCTTATTTCTTCTTTTGGGGTTTAATCTTGTTCCTTTGTCTGGAACATATTCCTCTGCTGCCTCATTTTGTCTAAGTTGCTATTTGTATCTTTATTATGTGGTGGATTAGTTACGTTTCTCGATCTTGGAGAAGTGGCCCTCTGCAGAAGGCATCCTATGCATCCCTGCTGGGTACTCCCATCTTGTCACCTAAGTTATATGCTCTAGGGGTTCCCCCTAACAGGGCTGTGTGGATCCTTCTCTTGTGGTGGGCTCTGTGGGCAGTCTAGTAGGTTTGGTTGGCCCCTAGTCTGGTTGCTGGCTAGGCCCCGCCTTATGTGGATGCTGTTGGTTGCTCTTTAGTGGGGCCTGGTCATAAGGTGGCTGGCTGTGGAATCCTAGGGGGCCCCAGAACTAGTGCTTCCTCACTGGTGGGTGGAGTTAAGGTCCCAAAGATTCTGGAGCTGTTGCCCATCCACTGTTGCCAGATCCTGGGATTAGCACTAGACTACTGGTGGGCAGAGCTTGTCCTGGAGTCTGGCTGCAGGGCCCAGAGATCACAGAGATCATTTTCAAATGTTGGGTGGGTGGGGCCAACTCCTGACACAGTGGGGTACGGGCTCCAGGGTGTCCTGAAGGTGGCTTTGGGCTGCTCGTGGGCTGGGCCAGGGCCTAAATGGTCCCAGGGTAAATTGTTTTCTTGCTTCTGTTGTCTGCCCCCTGGTGGGTGAGGCTGGTTGAGAGGACTGTGCAGACTTGCAGGCAGGAGGAGTTGGTGCCTGGTCACCTGTGAGTGGAGCTGGGTGTTGGCCCTCTGGTGGGCAGGGCTTCCAGGGGCATGTCTAGAGGAGCCTGTGGGCTCATGAGTTCATGAGACAACCTGTCTGCTGATGGGTTGGGCTGTGTCCTTGCTCAGTTAGTTGTTTGGCCTGAGGCATCCCAGCACTGTAGCCTGTAGGCTGTTGGGTGGTGCCAGGTCTTGGCACTAATGAGCTTAAGAGACAATCCCAAGATGTTAGCTGCCACAGAAGCAGCGTTCAGATGGCTGAATGTTTCCCAAAATGTCTGACACCAGTGTCTATATCCCCAGAGTAAGCTGCATCTGCCCCCACCTCTCGATGAGACTATCCAAGACCAGCAGATAGGTTTGTCCCAAGCTCCTATCAAATTACTTCTTCTATCCTGGGTCCCAGTGCATGTGAGCCTTTGTGTGCACCCTTTAAAACTGTAATCTCTATTTCCCCCAGTCCTTTGGGCTCCTGCACTTAAGCCCTGCTGTCCTTCAAAACCAAGTGCTCTGGGGGCCTATCTTCCCAGTGCTGGACCCCTGGGCTGGAGAGCCCAGTGTAGGGCTCAGAACCCTCACTCCTGTGGGAAAACCTCTGCAATACAATTATTCCCCGGTGGGTCACCCAGTTGCGGGGTATGGGATTTGATTATATCAGGAGTCCGCCTCTTCTAGCCATCTTATTGTGATTTCTTCTTTTTATCTCTATCTGTAGAAGATGTTTTGTGATAGCCTCCAGTCTTTTTCATCAATGATTTTTCTGCTTGTGATTTCAGTGTGCTCATGACAGGAGGTGAGATCAGGGTCTCTCTACTCTGCCATCTTTAACCTTGGAGTGACTTATATGTGAGCTCCTCTTTTGGTCTCTGCATTTTCCTTCTCCTACTTTGTTTCTCTGGGTTGTTGTGAATGTCCATTGGTAAAGCCACTGTGTGGAAGGATCCTGGGACCAGAGCCCTCTGCTCCAATGACTACATTATCCTCATCACATGAAGAGATGCTTCTTCTTTTTCAGGAATATCTGAGAGCCTCAAACCTTCTTTCTACTCCACTCATTCTTCCCCTCAAAAGAAGAGGCTGTCTTATCAAACTATGCAATGGGGAGAAGAGTCACTGCCCACACCTACTGTATGTTTTTGATTTGTAGTTACCCTGGATTTCAAGTATGCTGACCTATAACTATACCTACTTGCATTAAACTGATAGTCATGCAAGTACAAACACATTGTAAATGATCTACATTTTTATATTTCCCTCCCCCACATTTTGATTTTGATGTCCTATTTTACATCTTGATGCTTATCCTTTTGCTGTTAATCACTTTTGCTTATACTCACTATTACAATTTTTTGTTTTTTAAACCTACATTGCTTATTTAAGCGATCTTCAATCATTTTATATATTTGCCTTTCCTATTATGATCTTCCCTTTCCTAGAGATTCTTGCTTTTTTTTTTCTATTTAGAGTAGGGTAGGTTTAATACTGCTGTATGTTTTTAGTTTTTACTTGTCTGAGAAATATTTTCTCTCTCCTATTCTAAATGATAATCTTGCTGGATAGAGTATTCTAGGCTGCAAATTTTTCTCTTTCAGGAATCTGAATATATCATGCCACTCTCTTCTGGTGTGCAAAGCTTCTACAGAGAAATCAGCTGATAGTCTTATGGGGATTCCCGTGTAACTGACTGTTTTTCTCTTGCTGCCTTTAGAATCCTCTCCTTACCTTTAACTTCTGCTATTTTAATTATGACATGTCTTGGTGTGGGTCTGTTTTGGTTCATCTTGTTTGGGACCCTCTGTACTTCCTGTACCTAGATATCTGTTTCTTTCTTTAGGCTGGGGAAGTTTTCGGTCATTATTTCTTCAAATACATTTTTGATCCCTTTTCTCTCTCTTCTTCTGGAATTTCTACTATGCATAGGTTGGCACACTTTATATTATCCCAGAGATCTCATATGATGCTCTCATTTGTCTTTCTGACTGCTGTTCTGACTGGATGAGTTCCATTATTCTATCTTTCAGATGAATTATTTGTTCTGTGTCATTCAATATGGTACGCATTGCTTCTAGATCCGTTTTCACCTTAGCAAGTGAATTGTCTAATTTTGATTGGTTCCTCTTTATAGTTTCTAGTTCCTTGTTACAGTGATCTGCATTTCTATCAATCTTTCTTAACTCCTTTAGCACTTTTACTACCTCCTTTTTGAACTCAGGGTCTGATACACTGGAGAATTCTGTTTCATTATTTGTTCTTTCAGGGGATTTCTCTTGTTCTTTTAGGTGAGAGTAGCTCCTCTGCTTTTTCATTTTACTTAACTTTCTCTGTCTCTATGAATTTAGGGGAAACAGTTATCTACTGTGGTCTTGAAGGGGTGTTTTTATGTGGGAATGTCCCTATGTAGATTGAGTGAGCCCAATCTTTTTGGTGCGAGAGCCAGTTTTGATATGGATGCCAGCCACATCTTTCCTTAGAGTGTGCTGGCTGTTATCCCCTTGATAGAGGGTGTGATTGGTGTTGTGGTGTCCAGAGCCTGTGCAGGATGAGTGGCAGGGCCTACTCTTTGCTGTCACTGCCCTGTCAGGGGCAGGGTCTGTTCCCTAGTTGTTAAAGTAGAAACACTGAGGGTTGTGTTAGATCAGGCTCTGTTGTCCTTGAGTGTGTGGTCACAGCAAACATATACATTGCCCATGTAGTCATCTGCAGTTCTGCCGAGAAGCAGCCCAAGGTCATGTCTCTTTCTCCGTGTATTCATCCGAGACCTAGTGGTAGGCTGTGGTGTGGAATAGGCTGGGGCTGGGACACAGTGGCTTGCAGGAATCAAGGATATAGTCCAATTGATCAGTCATTTACTTTATGATTAATTTTTTTAATTGAAGACATCTTGCCTATTATAAGCTGATAGACTTTTCTCCCAAATTTTCTTCTGAAACCCTTATTATTTTAATACTTTATACATTTAGACATACAATGAATCCAGAAGTTACATCTGAGAATAGTATGGGTAGGGATCAAGATTTTTTTTTTCTCCTACATAAAAACTTGGCATAGGTAGGGCTACTTCTGAACTCTATTCTGTTCAGTTGGTTTACTTGTCCATCCTTGGCCAACATCACACTGTCTTAATAATGAGAGCTTCACAATAAATCTTGACTTCTGCTACTATCTGTTCTCCAGCTTGTTATTCTTCTTTAAGATTGTCTTAGCTCTTCTTTGTCTTTTGCATAAAAATTTTGGAAACAACTTGTCAAATTTGAAGAAACAAAATCCCCCAGTATTGATTGTGATTTTGTTGAATTCAATTAAGCTATGTAATCCATGAACGCAGTATATCCTCACATTTATTATCTTAAGCTTTTCATTAGAATTATTTCTAACTATTTAATGTATTTTCATGCTACTGTAAATAGTATCACTCTTTAAATTTCATTTTCAATTGAACTGTTGCTATTTATAGAAATAAAATTAAATCTGTAATTTTGTCTTGTATCGAAAAACACTACTAAGTTCATTGATTAAATCTGACAGATTGATGATTTTTGAATTTTCAATATACATCGTATTGTTTTCTACAAATAATGATAGTATTATTTCTTCCTTTCCAGTTTTTGTATCTTTATTCATCTTGCTTTGAAGAAAAGTGATTTTACCAGGCATCCATGCTTTATTCCCATTTTCAGGGGGAAAACTTTCAACATTTCACCATCAAGTACAATGCACATCTAGTAGCTAGTCTATCAAATTAAGGAAGTTTCTTTCTGTTCCTAGTTTCCTGAGACTTTTTATTGTTCTAGGGGGTTAAATTTTACTAATTATTTTCTGATTTCTTTAGATAATCATATAATTTTTCTTCTTTTTATTCTGTCAATATGGTGATTTATGTTGATTTATTTTCAAATGTTAAACCATCTTTGTTTAATATATTTTATTTGCTAATAGTTAAGTATTTTGAAAGTTCATGAGTAAGACTGCCTATAGTTATCTTTCTTCAAAACTCTGTTCCAAGTTTGTTATCAAGATTATGCTGGGCTCAAAAGCAGTTGAGAAGGAATTCTCCATTTTATACTCTCTGGAACAGAGATGTAAGATTGGTTTTATTTCTTCCTTTTCATGACTGGAAAAGTTCACTATGAAGTCCTCTAGACCTAAGGTTTTCTTTAGTTGGATTTTTAAAAAATTTCTTTAATGCTGTGTTTAACCCATATATACAAATTAGTATCATTTCAACATTTCAATAAAAATTACTGAGATATTTTATTCGTTTGTCACACTAAGTGTTTTGAAATCCAGTGCAAGTTTTACACTTAATAGGACATCTCAAGCATTCAATAGCATGACCACTGGAATTCTAGAAAATGTGTTGTTTTTACCCTTTCACATTTAGATATTTGTCTACCTGAAATTGATTTTTGAGTGTAGTGTGAGGTAGGAATCTAGTTTCATTTTTTCCATATGATTATCCAGTTGACCCAGAACCAATTTATTGAAAAGACAGTCCTATCCCCCTGTTCTGCTATGATCCTTTTGTCTTAAATCAAGTGTCCACATATGTGTGAATCTGTTTCTGGACTCTATTCCATGTCATCTGTTTATTCATCTACACAATCTTAATTACTGTAATTTTTGTATTAAGTCCTGATATCTGGTAGGGAAATTGTTCCTAACAGTTTTTAAGACAGTCTTAGCTATTCCTGGTCCTTTGCCATTCCATATAAATTACCTGTTAAGTTCTTCAAAAATATCTGTCAGGATTTTGACTGAGATTGCATTGAATCTATATATCAGTTTGAGAAGAGCACTTTCTAAAAAAATAAATTATCTGTTCATCTGATGCTATCATCTAGGTAGGATCTGGACAGGTCCTTGCCTTCTAGACTCTGCTACTTTCCACATTCTGGGATATAAGCAACTGACTGAGAGGCTCAACCTTCAGAGCTTTGATGAGAACACAGTGGAGCCCCCCTCCCACATTCTTGCAGGAGAATGTCCCTGACAAGGCAGAAACAAGGGCAGAAAGTCCCTGGCAAGGTTCTAAAATCATAGGATGCAGGAAAAGATGTCTTAGAGGAACCAGACCAAAAAACCTTGAGTCCTCATCTGTCTACAATATGGGCCTTGGGCCCTTGTGTATGAGTTCTCAGGAGTCACCCATTCTTGCACTCACTCTAACCCAGGGTAGATCAACAGACTTATCCTCCTAGAGATCAGATTAGATGCTTTCCACTCCTCACTCTCCTCTACCTTCTCTGTCACTGGTCTTGCTGTTTGCTTTGTGGTAAAAGATGAAGTTTTATAAAGAAGCCAATTACAAATGTAGAGAATTATGCAGGCTGGCTGACCAGGCAGGAGAGGAAAGGAACAAACAGACTCTCTAGAAAAAGGAACTTGTTAAAGGTGTCTCTGGCACCTGAAGAGGACTGATGAGGATGAAGAAAAAATAAAGACAGTAGTAAGATAATCAGAAGGCAAAATACAGATAGTAGTAAGATAACCAGGATCTGGTCATAGCTGAAAACACCATCATAGAAAAGAGGTCCTGTAAATAAACGAGCTTACCGTTCAATCTAAATGTTGTTTGGACATCATCTTGAATTCCCTATGTTCACCAGGTCACACTTCTGGGAATCCACCATCCTGGAAATTCTGAACTGCACCAGATCTATCTTACTAGTAGATAAATCATCTCTCAAAGATGATATCTGTGAATCCCCAGATCTCATTGGAGGTGGCTGGAGTTTTGATTAGGACCAGAGTACAAGGGACTAGGAAGAAGCTAGGAGGAGGAGTAGGGGCAAAGATAAAGGAGTAACAAGAAAGGGGAGCAAGATGAACAGGGCAGCAAGTGGACAGTCTGGAAAGAATAGGGGAAGAGCTGGGAACAAAAATCCTTAAGGTAGGGTGGCAGAAAGGGATGACACTCGTCAGAAGAGGGAAACAGGTACAGCATAAAGCTGAGAGGTGGACAGTGCTGAGAAGTAGACCGAGGGCTAAAAGACTGAGGACACAGGGGAGGATGGCGGGTTGGATAACATGAGCAAGAAGGAACAGAAATAGGAAGTGGAGGCAGGGAATGGAATGGAGAAATTAGAGGTAGCCTTCCTGTCATTTTTTCAAATGGCATTTCTCTACTCATCTTGTGAAAATGAGTAACCAGCATAAGCTGAGAGCTACTCCAACAACTATATCTCACACACTATTGCTCACATCACTCCATGTTGGAATGCTAATTGTGAGATGTAGTAAAACAGATCAGGGACTTCCTTGGTGGTCCAGTGGTTAAGAATCTGCCTTCCAATGCAGGGGATGCAGGTTCAATCCTGGGTCAGGGAACTAAGATCCCATATGCAGCAAGGCAACTAAGCCCACGTGCTCTAGAGCCCCACGCCACAACAAGACAGAAGCCCGTGTGCGCAATGAAAGATCCCACATGCCGCAACTAAGACCCAATGCAACCAAATAAATAAATAGATATTTTTAAAAAACCAACAGATCAGATTTATGGTTACCAGAGGTGGGGTCTAAGGGGAGGGAGAAATGCATGAAGGTGGTCAAAAGGTACAGCTTATAAGATACAGCTAATTAAGATTAACACTGATGTCAGTAGGCCCTGCCTATACAATAAGTCTAGTTACCATCTGCCAACTTACAAAGATATTACATTACTGTCGACTATATTCCCCACACTGTACATTTCATCCTGTGACTCATTTATTTTGTACCTGGAAGTCTGTAACTTAATTTCCCAAACCTATTTCAAACATACCCCACCACGCCTCCCTTCTGGCAACCACCTGTTTGTTCCCTGTATCTATGACTCTGTTTCTGTTTTGTTATTTTTGTTTATTTGTTTTGTCTTTTTTTTTTTTTTTTTTCTTTTTGCGGTATGCGGGCCTCTCACTGTCGTGGCCTCTCCCGTTGCGGAGCACAGGCTCCGGACGCGCAGGCCCAGCGGCCATGGCTCACAGGCCCAGCCGCTCCGCGGCATATGGGATCCTCCCAGATCGGGGCACGAACCCATATTGTTTTGTCTTTTAAGATTCCACATATAAGGGAAATCATACAGTATTTGTCCTTCTCTGTCTGACTTACTTCACTTAGAATAATACCTCCTAGGTCCATCCATATCATCATAAATGGAGAGATTTCAATCTTTTTATGGCTGAGTAATATTCCATTGTACATATGTACCACATCTTCTTTATCCATTCATCTATTGATGGGCACTTAGGTTGCTTCCATATTGGCTATTATAAATAATATGCTGCAATAACAAAGGAATGCATGTATCTTTTAGAATTAATGTTTTTGCTTTCTTTGGAAATACCCAGATGTGGAATTGCTGAATTGCATGGTAATTATATTTTCCATTTTTAGAGGAACCTCCATACATTTTCTGTAGTGGATGCATGAATTTGCATTCCCACCAACAGTGTACAAGGGCTCCCTTTTTTCAACATCCTAGCCAACAACTGTTATTTCTAGCATTTTTGATAAAAGCCACTCTGACAGGTATGAGGTGATATCTCATGGTTTTGATTTGCATTTTCCTGGTGATTAGGGATGCTGAGTATCTCTTCATGTATCTGTTGGTCATCTATATGTCTTCTTTGAAAAACATCTATTCAGCTTCTCTACCCATTTTTAATCAGGTGGTTTTTCTGATGTTGAATTGTACGAGTTCTTCACATATTAATCCCTTATTAGATATATAATTTGCAAATATCTTCTCCCACTCAGGAGACAGCTTTTTCATTTTGTGGATGGTTTCCGTCATTGTGCAAAAGCTTTTTAGTTTGATGTAGTATCATTTTTCCTTTTGTCTCCCTTGCCTAAGGAGACAGATCCAAAAACATACTGGTAAGAATGATGTCAAATACAGTACTGACTGTTTTATTCTAGAAATTTTATGGTTTCAGGTCTTACACTTAAGTCATTAATCCATTTTGAACTTTTGTGCATGGTGAGAAGTCATCCAGTCTGATTCTTTTGCATGTAGCTGCCCAGTAATCTTGCCTTCTTTGTCATTCACTATATACGATGGGTTAGTTTTTGGACTTTTTATTGTGTTACATTGATCTATGTGTCTGTTTTGTGCCAGTACCATACTGTTTTGATGACTGTAGCTTTGTAGTATAGTTTGAAATGAGGGCATGTGATACCTCCAGCTCTGTTCTTCTTTCTCAAGGTTATTTTGGCTATTTGGGGTCTTTTGTGTTTCCATACAAATTTTAGAGTTATTTGTTCTAGTTCTGTGAAAAATGCCATTGCTATTTTGATAGGGATTGCACTGAATCTGTGGATTGCATTGAATAATATGGTCATTTTACCAATATTAATTCTTCCATTCCATGAACACAGGATATCTTTCCATCTGTTTGTGCTGTCTTCAATTTATTTCATCACTGTCTTATAGTTTTCTATAAGGTCTTTTACCTCCTTAGATTTATTCCTAGGTGTTACGATTTTTTATATACAGTATCATCTCATCTGTAAACAGTGTAAGTTTTACTTCTTCCTTTCCAGTTTGGATTCTTTTTCTTGTCTGATTGCTGTGGCTAGAATTTCCAATACTATGCTGAATAAAAGTGGTGAGCCTGAGCATCCTTGTCTTGCTACTCATCTTAGAGGAAATGCTTTCAGTTTTTCACACTGAGTACAAAATTGGCTGTAGGGTTTTCATATATGGCCTTTACCATGTAGAGGTATGTTCCCTCTATACACACTTTGTTGAGAGTTAACATGAATGAATGTTAAATTACTTCAAAAGATTTTTCTGCATTATCGAGATATTCAGATGATTTCTAATCTTCAATTTGTTAATATGGTGTATTTTGCTGACTGATTTGCTGATATTGCACTATCCTAGAATCCCTCTGATAAATCTCACTTGATCATGGTGTATGACCCTTTGAATGTATTGTTGAATTTGGCCTGCTAATATTTTGTTGACAATTTCTGCATCTATGATGTTGGCCTATAATTTTCTTTTATTGTGATGTCTTTGGTTTTAAAATGAGAATGATGATGGCCTCAAAAAATGAGCTTAGAAGTGTTCCCTCTTCCACTTTTTGGAATAATTTGAGAACAGTAGGTGTTAAACTGTTCTTATACTGCACTTCCATTTGCTGAAAGTTATTTTTATTATTATTAATGATTCAATTTCATTACTGTGATACAGTCTGTTCATACTTTCTATTTCTTTCTGATTCAGTCTAGGGAGATTGTACATTTCTAGCTATTTATCAGTTTCTTCTAGGTTGTCCATTTTGGTATATAACTCTTCATAGTAATCTCTTATGATCCTATGTGTTTCTGTGGTATCGGCTGTAACTTCTCCTCTTTCATTTCTGATTTTATTTATTTGGATCCTCTCTTTTTTTTTTCTTGACTTTTCTGGCTAAAGATTTATCAATTTTGTTTCTTTTCAAAGAGCCAGCTCTTAATTTCTTTGATTTTTTTTCTATCTTATTTTTTCATCTCTATGTCATGTATTTCTGCTCTGATCTTTATTCTTTCTTTCCTTTTACTAATTTGGGCTTTTGTTTGTTCTTCTTTTTCTAGTTTCTTTAGATGGTAGTTTAGGTAGTTTGAGATTTTCTGTTTCCTGATATAGGCTTGTATCACATTAAACCTCCCTCTCAGAACTGCTTTTGCTGCACTGCACAGATTTTGGATCATGGTGTTTCCAATTTCACTGTGTCTCCAGGTATTTTTTGATTGCCTCTTCGATTTCTTCAGTGACTCATTGGTTGTTTAGTAGCACATTGTTCCGCCTCCATGAGTTTGTATTTATGCAGTTTTTTTTTTACTATTTGATTTCTAATCTCATAATTTTGTGGTTGGAAAACATGCTTGATATGTGAAATGGTTTTTAATATTAAATTCAGTGTTTTAAAAGATGAAAGACTACTCAGATTTCTACTGCTTCTTGTGTCAGTTTTATTAAGTTTTGCTTTTCAAGATATTTTATCTATTTCACCTAAACTGTCAAAGATATTACTGTAAGGTTGTTTATAATATCCTCTTATAATCATTTTTAATGTATGTAACATCTGCAGCAATGTCTAATTTTTCATCTGATCCTTATAATTTGCTTTTTCTCTGTTCTTTTTCTTTAATCTACCCTGGTAGAGATTTACGGATATTAGTGATTTTTAAATCAACCAACTTATTACCCTTGTTTTCCCCATATTTATATATTTTTTTTATTTCAATGATTTCTACCTCACTTCTTTCCTCTTTCTTTCCCTGGATTTAATTTCCTCAGCTTTCTCTACCTTTTTCTATCTTTTCTCTTTTTCAAATACATGTAGTAGGTCTATAAACTTCCCTCTAAGCACTGCTTTAGCTACATCCTACAAGTTCAAAGAAATATTAATTAAAGTTTTTATGTTGATACAATTACTGATTGTTGCTTCATATGCCATAAAAAATAATAGAAGTTTCCTTTGAGGAGATTGGCCAAGATGGTGGGGTAGAAAGACTCTGACCTCACCTCCTCTCATGAGCACACCAAAATCACAACTATCTGCAGAACAACCATTAATGGAAAAAATCAGAACCTACCAGAAAAGGTCTTCCATAAATAAAGACTTAAAGAAGGAATGACCACAAAACAGGTAGGAGGGAAGTGGACTCACGATATAATCAAGTCCCATACCCCAGGTGGGCAACTCACTAACTGGAGAATAATTATATTGCAGAGGTTCTCCCACAGGAGTGAGAGTTCTGAGGCTCACGTTGGGCTCCTCAGCCCAGAGATTCCTGAACCAGGAAAAGGAACCCCCAGAGCATCTGGCTTTGAAGGACAGGGAGACTTAATTTTGGGGGCCCCACAGGACTGAGGGAAATAGAGATTTCACTCTTAAAGGGTGCGCACAAAGTCTCACATGCACCAGAAGCAAGGGAAAAAGGAGTAAGCTGATAGAAGCCAGGGCCAGACAACCTTGGTAGTCTTGGGGAGACTCCTGGAGAGGTGTGGTTGGCTGTGGCTCACCCTGGAGACATAGAAACTGGCAGCAGACATAAGTGGAAGCTATCTACTGCATGGATGCTGCAGTTGGTGGCCACCATCTTGGGATCCTCCCTCAAGCTCATCAGTGCCAAGACCTGACCCCACCCAACAGCCTGCAGGCACCAGTGCTGGGACACCTCAGGCCAAACAACTAATTGGGCAAGGACACAGCCCACCCATCAGTAGATGGGCTGCCTAAAGAATTCCTGAGTGCACAACCACCTCTAGACATGCCTCTAGATATAGCACTGCCCACCAGAGGCCCAAGACCCAACTCCACCCACCAGTGGGCAGGCACCAACTCTGCACTCCAGGAAGCATACGCTAGCCTCATATACCAGAGATGAGACAACAGATGCAAGAAAACCATAGTCCTGCAGCATGCGTATCTAGCCTGCCCACATAAGGGCAGACCCTACCCTAGGACCAGCCCTGCCCACTAGCAGGCCAATGCAAGCTTTGGTACACCCCAGAGCCCATACCCACTGTGTCAGTATCCAGTCCCCCAAACAGCACTCTGACAGCAGCTCTCGGATCCCATGGCCCCTCCTGCACCCAGCAATTCCTGCCACTAATTTGGCACTAACCCCAGGACTTGGCTTCAACCACCAGTTGAAGGCTCCAGTAACAGGCTGGAATCTTCTGGACCCTGACACTGCCCACTAGTGAGCCAACACTAACCCCAGGGCTCCCTATGGCTCTGCAGCCAGCCACCTTGTGACCATGCCCTGCTAACCATCAGCATCCACACAAGGCAGCACCTGGCAACTAACCAGGCTAGGGGCCAACCACGCCTACCAGACCACCCACATAGTGAGCCCAACAAAAAAGAAGGACACATGCAGCCCTAGAATATATAGCTTGTGTGACGAGAGGGGTTGCACTCCTGGTACACATTGCATGTCTCCTACAGAAGGCCACTCTACAAGGTCAAGAAATGTAACTAACCTACCATATACATAGAAATAGCAACTTAGGCAAAGTGAGGCGGCAGAATAAGATGTCCCAGATAAAGAACAAGATAGAATCCCAGAAGAAGAGATAACTGAAGTGGAGATAAGCATCTACCTGAGAAAAGGTTGGAGTAATGACCGTAAAGATGATCAAAGTAGTCAGGAGAAGAATGGATGCAAAAAGCAAAAAGTTAGAAGTTTATAAGAAAGACTTAGAAAATATAAAGAACAATCACACAAAGATGAGGAATACAATAATGGAAACAAAAAATACACTAGAAGGAATCAACAGGAGACTAAATGATTCAAAAGAATGGACCAGTGAGCTGGAAGAAAGAGTACTGGAAATCATTACCGCTGAACAGAAAAAAAATGAAAAGAAATAAGGACAGTTTAAGAGACCTCTGTGACCATATCAAGCACACTAATATTTACATTATACAGGTCAGAAGGAGCAGAGAGAGATAAAAGTCCTGAGAATATTATTTTAACAAATAATAGGTGAAAACTTCTCTAACCTGGGAAAGAAAGTAGTCACCTAAGTCCAGGAAGTGCAGTGAGTCCCATATAGGATGAACCCCAAGAGGAACACACCAAAACACATTGCAATTAAAATAACAAAAGTTAAATATAAAGAAAGAATATTAAAAGCAGCAAGGGAAAAATCAACAAATGACATAAAACAGAATGCCCATAAAGCTCTCAATGATTTTTCAGCAGAAACTCTGCAGGCCAAAAGGGAGTGTCATGATATTTAAAGTGAGGAAAGGGGAAAACCTACAACCAAGAATACTATACCCAGCAAGGCTCTGGATCAGATTTGCTGGAGGGATCAAAACCTTCACAGATAAGCAAAAGCTAAAAGAGTTCAACAGCCCCAAACCAGCTTTACAGCAAATGTTAAAGGACCTTCTCAGGTGAAAAAGGAAAGGCCACAACTAGAAACAAGAAAATTACTTAATGGAAAAGCTCACCAGTAAAGGCAAACATATAGTAACGGTAGGAAATCATCCACACACAAACCTAGTAGGGAGGTTAAAAGACAAAAGTAATCAAATCATCTGTATACACAATAAGCAGTTAAGGGATACACAAAATAATTAGATGTAAAATATGATATCAAAACAGTAATTGTGAGGGGAGGAGAAGACAAATGCAGGGTTTTAAAAATGCATTTGAAATTAGAAGATCAGCAACTTTAAACAATCATGTATAAATATGAACTGCTATACAAAAACCTCATGGTAACCAAAACCCCAAAAATCTATAATAGATATACACTCAAAAAAGAAAAAGGAATTCAAACATAACACTAAAGATAATCATCAGATCACAAGAGAAGAGAACAAAAGAAGAAAGGGGCGGGGGAAGACCTGGAAAAACATATAGAAAACAATTACCGAAATGGCAGTAAGAACATACATATCAATAACTATGTTAAGTATAAACAGACTAAATGCTCCAACCAAAAGATACGGTGTGGCTGAATGGATAAAAAAACAAGACCCTTAAATTACAAGAGACTTGGGCCTCCCTGGTGGCGCAGTGGTTGAGAGTCCGCCTGCCGATGCAGGGGACACGGGTTCGTGCCCCGATCCCGGAGGATCCCACATGCCGCGGAGCGGCTGGGCCCGCGAGCCATGGCCGCGGGGCCTGTGTGTCCGGAGCCTGTGCTCCGCAACGGGAGAGGCCACAGCAGTGAGAGGCCCGCGTACAGCAAAAAAAAAAAAAAAAAAAAAAATTACAAGAGACTTAAGACCTAGAGACACACACAGACTGAAAGTGAAGGGATCAAAAAGGTACTTCATGCAAATGAAAATCAAAAGAAAGCCAGAGTAGCAATACTTATATCAGACAAAAAGACTTTAAAATAAAGGCTGTTACAAGAGACAAAGAAGGACACTATATAATGACCAAGAGATCAATCCAAGAAGTTACAACAATTGTAAATATGTACGTACTCAACATAAAAGCACCTAAACACATAAGGCAAATATTAATGGACATAAAAGGAGAAATCAACAGTAACACTAATAGTAGTAGGGGACTTTAACAGTAATACTTACTAATAATAGTATAGATCATCCAGACAGAAAATCAATAAGGAAACACATGCCTTAAATGACACATTAGACCAGATGGACTTAATTGATACATATAAAGCATTCCACCTGAAAGCAGCAGAATACACATTATTTTCAAGTGCATATGGAACATTCTCCAGAATAGATCACATACTAGGCCACAAAACAAGCCTAGGTAAATTTAAGAAAATTGAAGTCATATCAAGCATCTTTTCCAACCACAGTGCTATGAGACTAGAAATCAATTACAGAAAAAAAAAAACCTGCAAAAAACAGACACATGGAGGCTAAACAACATACTACTAAACAACCAATTTATGACTAAAGAAGTCAGAAGAAATAAAAAAATACCCAGAAACAAGTGAAAATGAAAAGAGAACCATCCAAAATCTATGGGATGTAGCAAAAGCAGTTCTAAGAGGAAAGTTTATAGTGATAGGAGCTTACCTCAGGAAACAAGAGAAATCTCAAATAAGCAACCTAACCTTATACCTAAAGCAACTAGAGAATGAAGAACAAAGAAACCCAAAGTTAGTAGAAGGAAAGAAATCATAAAGATCACAGAAATAAATGAAACAGACTAAGAAAACAATAGGAAAGATCAATGAAACTTAAAGATGGTTCATTGAAAAGATAAACAAAATTGAAAAACCTTTAGCTAGGCTCATCAAGAAAAAAAAGGGAGAGGGTGCAAATCAATAAAATCAAAAAGGAAAGAGAAGTTACAACCAATGCCACAGATATACGAAGTAGTGTAAGAGACTACTACAGACAACTATATGCCAATAAAATGGACAACCTACAAGAAATGTAGAAATTTTTAGCAATGTACACTCTCCCAAGACTAAGCCAGGATGAAATAGAAAATATGATCAGACCAACTACTAGTAATAATATCGAATCTATACTTTTAAAACTCCTAACAAACAAAAGATCAGAACCAGATGGATTAGTAGTTGAATTCAACCAAACATTTAGAGAAGAATTAACGCCTATCCTTCTCAAACCATTCGAAAAAACTGTAGAGGAAGGAACACTTCAGAACTCATTTTATGAGGCCAGCCTCACCATGATACCAAAACCAAACAAAGATATCAAAAAAAACCCAAAATTACAGGCCAATGTCACTAATGAACATAGATTCAAAACTCCTCAAAGAATACTAGCAAACTGAATCCAACAATACAGTAAAAGGATCATGCCTCATGATCAAGTGAGATTTATCTCAGGGATGCAAGTATTTTTCAACATCTGCAAGTCAATCAATGAGATACACTCTGTTAACAAATTGAAAAATAAAAACCATATGATCATCCCAGTAAGTGCAGAAAAATCTTTTGACAAAATTCAACACTCATTTATGATAAAAACTCTCCAGAAAGCAGGTGTAGAGGGAACATACCTCATCATAAAAAAAGCCATATATGACAAACCCACAGCTAACATCATACTCAAGAGTGAAAAGCTAAAAGCATTTCCTCTTAGATCAGCAACAAGACAAGGATGCCCACTCTCACAAAATTTATTCAACACAGTTTTGGAAGTCCTAGCCACAGCAATCAGAGAAGAAAAAGTATCTAAATTGGAAGGAAAGAGGTAAAACTGCCTACTATACATAGAAAATCCTAAGGACACCACCAGAAAACTATTAGAGCTTATCAACGAACTCAATAAAGTTGCAGGATACAAGATTAATATACAGAAATCTGTTGCATTTCTATACACTAACAATGAAATATCAGACAGAAATTAAGGAAACAATCCCATTTACCATCGTATCAAATAGAATAAAACACCTAGGAATAAACCCATCTAAGGAGGCAAAAGACTTGTATTCCATAAAGTATAAGACACTGATGAAAGAAACTGAAGATGACACAAAGAGATGGATAAATATACTGTGTTCCTGGACTAGAAGAATCAATATTTTTAAAATGACCATACTACTCAAGGCAATCTACAGATTCAATGCAATCCTTATCAAAATACCAATGGCATTTTTCATAGACCTAAATTTTAAAATATGAAAGGAAACACAAAAGACCCCAAATAGCCAAAACAATCTTGAGACAGAAGGAAGGTGGAGGAATTATGCTTCCTGACTTCAGACTATACTACAAAGTTACAGTAATGAAAGCAGTATGGTACTGGCACAAAAGCAAACACATAAATCAATGCAACAGGATAGAAAGCCCAGAAATAAACCCATACACTTACAGCAGAGGCAGCAAGACTATACAATGGAGAAAAGAGTCTTGTCAATAAGTGGTGCTGGGAAAACTGGGCAGCTACATGTGAAAGAATGAAATTAGAACATTCTCCAACACCATATACAAAAATAAATGCAAAATGGATTAAAGACCTAAATGTAACACTGGAAGCCTAAAACTCCTAGCGGAAAACATAGGCAGAATGCTCTTTGACATAAATTCCAGTAATATTTTTTGGATCCTTCTCCTCAGGCAAAGGAAATAAAACGCCAAATAAACAAATAGGACCTAACTAAACTTAAAAGCTTTTGCACAGCAAAGGAAACCATTGACAAAATGAAAAGACAACCTACTTAATGGGAGAAAATATTTCCAAATGATATGACTGATAAGGGATTAATATCCAACATATAAACAGTTCATACAACTCAACACTGAAAAAACAAATAACTTGATTAAAAAGTGGGCAGAAGTAGTGAACAGACATTTTTACAAAGAGGAAAGGCAGATGGCCGACAGGCCCATGAAAAGATGCTCAACATCACTAATCATCAGAGAAATACAAATCAAAACCACACTGAACTATCACCTCACACCTGTCAGAATGGTTATCATCAAAAAGGACACAACAAATGTTAGCAAGATGTGGAAAAAAGGGGAACCCTAGTACACTGTTGGTGGGAATGTAAATTGTTGCACCCACTATGGAAAACAGTATGAAGGGCTTCTCAAAAACTAAAAATACAACTACCATATGACCCAGCAATTCCATTCCTGGGTACATATCTATAAAAAACAAAAACACTAATTTGAAAACATACATGCACCCCAATGTTCATATCATGCATTATTTACAACTGCCAAGATATGGAAGCAACCTAAATGTCCATCAATAGATGAACTGCTAAAGAAGATGTGGCATAAAATAATATGTGTATATATATATATATATATATATATATATATATATATATACACACATATATACTTATACAATGGAATACTACTCAGCCATGAGTAGTATTCCATTGTATTTCCATGAAAAGAAGGTAATTTTGCCATTTGCAGCAATATGAATGGACTTGGAGGCATTATGCTAAGTGAAGTAAGTCAGACAGAGAAAGACAAATACTGTATGATCTCACTTATACTTGGAATCAGATATACAACAAGCTAGTGAATATAACCTAAAAGAAGCAGACTCACAGATATAAAGAACAAACTAGTGGTTACCAGTGGGGAGAGAGGATGGGGAAGAGGTAATATAGCGGTAGGAGAGTAAGAGGTACAAATTATTAGGTATAAAATAAGCAACAGGGGTATACTGTATAACACTGAGAATATAGCCAATATTTATAATAACTATAAATGGAATCAACCTTTAAAAATTGTGAATCACGGGCCTCCCTGGTGGCGCAGTGGTTGAGAGTCCGCCTGCCGATGCAGGGGACAGGGGTTCGTGCCCCGATCCCGGAGGATCCCACATGCCGCGGAGCGGCTGGGCCCGCGAGCCATGGCTGCGGAGCCTGTGTGTCCGGAGCCTGTGCTCCGCAATGGGGGAGGCCACAGCAGTGAGAGGCCCGCGTACAGCAAAAAAAATAAAAATAAAAAAAAATAAAATAAAATAAAATAAATTGTGAATCACTAAGAATTGTACACCTATAACTTGTATATCAATTATACTTCAATTTTAAAAAAATAATAGAGAAATGTCATATAGCTTTACCCAGTTTTCCCCCAATGGTAACATCTTGCAAAACTCTAGACAATACAGTACAATATCACTTCCATAATAATGATATTAAGTTAAAACACAGAATAGTTCTATAACCCAAAGATACTTAATGTTGTACTTTTACGGCAACACTCATCCACCTCCCACCCCTCCCTATCCCTGAACTCTGACAACCACTAATCTGCTCTCCATCTATATAATTTTGTCATTTCAAGAATGTTACATAGGGACTTCCCTGGTGGCGCAGTGGTTAGGAGTCCGCCTGCCAATGCAAGGGACACGGGTTCGAGACCTGGTCCAAGAAGATCCCACATGCCATGGAGCAACTGGGCTCATGTGCCACAGCTGCTGAGCCTGTGCTCTGGAGCCCGCGAGCCACAGCTGCTGAGCCTGTGTGCCACAACTGCTGAGGCCCGCGCACCTAGAGCCTGTGCTCCACAATAAGCGAGGCCACCACAATGAGAGGCCTGCACACTGCAACAAGGAGTGGCCCCTGCTCGCTGCAACTGGAGAAAGCCCGTGTGCAGCAACAGAGATCCAAAGCAGCCAAAAATGAAAAAAAAAAAAAAAAGTTATATAAATGCAACCAATAAAGTATGTAACCTTCTGTGATTGGTCTTTTTTTCCACTCAGCATAATTTCCTGGACATTTTTTATGTGTATTAATAATTAATTTCTTTTTAGTGCTGAGTTATATTACATGGGAAGTATGTACCACAGTTTGTTTAATCATTCACCCAATGAAGGACATCTGGGTTGTTTCCCATTTGGGGCTATTATGAACAAAGCTGTTACAAATATTTGTGTATAGGTTTTTGTGTAAACGTAAGTTTATTTAGGTTGTCATGGTTCATTTAGGTTTCTCTATGATGAACGCACAGGAGTACAAATGCTGGGCTGTATGTTTACTTTTTTAAAAGAAACTGCCAAATTTTTTTCAGAGTATCATTTTACATTTCACCAGCAATGTCTGATTGATCCAATTTTTTTGCCTACTTCCCAGTATTTGACTTTTCACTATGGCTATGTTTGATTTTAACCATTCTGGAAGGTATGTTGTGAAATCTCATTATGGTTCTAATTTTTTTAATTAACCTAGTAATTAACTGTAGGAGGCTGAATAATGGACACCTAAAAATATTTATGTCGCATTCTCTGAAGCTGTAAATCCTAATGACATATGGCAAAAGTAACTTTGCGGAAGTGATTAAGGATCACAGGAGGAGGAGATTATACAGCTGAACTCCATATAATTACAAGGGTCCTTATGAACAAGAAAGAATTAGAATCAGAAGAAAGGTGAAGACTGAAGCCCAAATGCCTATGCTGCTGGTTTTGAGATGAAGGAAAGGGCCACAAGCCAAGGAATGCAAGGAATGCAGCTCTAGAATGGGGAGGAGGAGAGACTGAAGGACCCATTCTCCTCTATACCCTGCAGAAAGTGGGAAGTGCTGCTGACACTTTCATTTGGGCCCAGTGAGACCCATTTCAAACTTCTGACTTCCAGAAGTATAACATCACACTTTGTGTTGTTTTAAGTCACTGAGTTTGTGGTAACTTGTTAGAACAGCAATAGGAAAGTAAAACTTTAATAATGATGAATATCTTTTCATGTGCCTATTTGACATGTGTATTGTGTCTTAAACAAGAGGACTGTTTATATCTTTTGCCCAATTTCTCACTGTATACCTGTTTTCTTTTCTTTTTTCTTCTTTTTTTCCTTAACTTTTGAGCTTTGACAGTTCTATATAATTTCTACAGAGTAGTAATTTGTTGGATATATGGTTTACAATTGTTTTCACCCAGTCTGTAATATGTCTTTCATCCTCTTGGGCATAGCAAAAGTTCTTAATATTGACAAAGTTGAATTTTTCCATTTTTCCTTTTATGGACCATGTTTGTGGTATCAAAAACTGTTTGACTAGCTCTAGATTCCAAAAGATATCTCCAATTGGTTTCCCCCCAAATTTTTCAGTTTTACATCTTAAGTCTATGAGCTATTTTGAGTTAATTTTTGTATAAAGTGTGAAGTTTTGATTGAAAAGTAAATAAAAAAAGGCAAACAGGCAAGAATCTGAGCCTTATCTTTGTTTTATATATAGTGTCCACAGCTTTTAACTGTACTTAGTAGGAGGTATAGGAATAAGTAGGTCTACTCCATCTTCCTGGAAATGAAAGTTCATCCTACAAGTTTTGCTATGTCAAATTTTGATTAAGCTCAAATATTTTCAAGTTTCATTTATAATTTTCCCTTTGATCAAGAAGTCATTAGAAGTATATTGCTTAATTTCAAAGGAATAGAGTATTTTCTTGTTTATCTTTTTGTTGTTGCTTTATACCTTAATTCCACTGTAGTCAGAAAACAAAATATGAATGATATGAATCCTCTGAAATTTGTTGAGGCTATTTATGAGTCAGTTTACTGTCCATTTTGGTAACTGTTCCATGTGCACTGGAAAAGAGTATGTATTCTATTTGTGTTGAGTCCCATGTTCTTTATATGTCATTTGGATCCAGTTTGTCAAGTATGTTGTTTGTATTTCTTATATTGTTACCAATTTTTTGTTTGTTTATTCTCCCTGTTGAGAGAGGTGTGTTAAATTCTCCCTTGAAATTCTATATTTGCTTCTTTAAATTAAAAATATTTTTTACTTTTATATATTTTGAAGCTATGCAATTGGGTATATATGGATTTATTTTTTTTAATATGTATGTATGTATGTATTTATTTAGGATGCACCAGGTCTTAGTTGCAGCACATGGGATCCTCATTGCAGCATGCCTACTCTTAGTTGCGGCATGCAGATGTCTTAGTTGTGGCATGTGAACACTTTAGTTACGGCATGCATGGGGGATCTAGTTCCCCAACCAGGTATTGAACCTGGGCTCTCTGCATTGGGAGCGTGGAGTCTTACCCATTGGACCACCAGGGAAATCCCAGTATATATGGATTTAGAATTGTTATAATTTACTGGTGATTTAACTCCTTCAGCAGATGTCCCTCCTCTTTATCTCAAGCAACATTTCTTACCTAATGCCTACTCTGTCTGATGTTACTAGAGCTATGTCTGTTTTCTATTAGTTAATATTTTCATGGTATAACTTTTTCTATCCTTTTCTTTTAAATCTTTCTGTTGTTGACATAGTTGGATTTGTGTGTGTGCTTATGTTTTACATAGTTGGAGTATTTAGTTCATTCACATTTAATATAATTACTTTTTATAATATAGTTGAATTAGAATAAGAGTTAGCAAAGTTTTCTGTAAAGGGCCAGACAGTAAGCTTATTAGGTTTTGTGAATAACAAGGTGTTTCTCACAGCTATTCAACCCTGCCCTTGTAGCACAATAGAGGCCGTAGACAATACGTAAACAAATGAGTGTGGCTGTGTTCCAATAAATTTCTATTTACTAAAACAGATGGCAGGTGAGATTTAGTCAGTGGGATATAGTTTGCTAAGCCCTGAATTAGAAGATGGCTTGAGAGGGTCTCTTAGGAGGGGGAAAAAAAAAAAAGGCTTCAAACCATCAATATCTTGCAGAGACTATGGAGTTTAGATTCACAGAATACCAAAGTATACCAAGTGTGAATTCTAACCTTAAAACTAACAATTACATGACAATTTATTTTCCAGTTGTAGTGATTATACTGTCACTTATTAAATTAAATCCAAACTGATCAACTTAGACTACATTTCCAGCTGTAATGATTAGACTATCACTTCACACCAATCACACTAACAAAAACAAAATGAGTGACAATGCCACCTGTTGGATGTTTCAAAATTAGCACTCTCATACACCCTGAAATGGAATGAAAACTAGTACAATCACCTTGAAGAGCCCTCTTGCAATTTCTAGTAAGCCTGAAGATGAGAAAACTCCAATTTTAAGTATTCAACCTAAAAAAACTCTCACATGTGTATATGGAGACATGTTCAAGAATGTGTTTAAGCATTACAGCAAGATGAAAAAATTGTACAAAACCTAAATGTCCTTCACCAGGGGAATGGATAAATAAATTGTGGTAGAGTTATATGATGGAATGCAGTAGACAGCAGTTACAGTGCACGAACTGGTGATATATGCATCAAATATTTTAAAATAATGTTGAACAAAAAAAGCAAGCTTTGCCGAAGGACACATATAGTGTATCACTTATATTTAATTTTAAAACCTGCCAAATGATACAACAAAATGATTTCATATATGAGCATATTTAGTAAAATTATTAGTGCATATATAGTACTGAAAACACTTCTGTTCACATGGATCCAGAAGAACTATGAAATGGATTATACTAAAAGAAAGGTAGCCTTCCAGAGAGAACTTGACGAGTTAAGGAATAAATGCATCCAACAGTCTATGTAACTTCAAGGAATGATTTATTCAATCCAAGACCACTGAAAAATTTATTGTAATTTTTAAAGAATTAATTGAGAGACAAGTGATATTTTAATTTTCAATTGTTCAGTAGTTTAAAAGCTTCTTGGGATAAATAATACAGTCAGCCCTTGAACAACTTGGCAGGTAGAGGTGCTGATCAGCAGCTGAAAATCCACATAACTGCTATCTCTGCCTCAAAAACAAAGGAACTGATAAATGACTCACTCAAGGGTAGGAAGCTGAAACAATCTGGATAGAATCAGGACTCAAACCTTAGTTCTTTTGATTCCACATATTGTAATATCTAATCTAACACAAACCTTTGCCCATACTTACCTAATTTAAAGATTTGCAAAATGAAAACACAGGTACTATATTTTTTGGAAAAAGTCTGCAGCTAAGAGGACCCTCACAGTACAAAGGTCAACTGTAGTTTAAACTTTAAAAATATTATTTCTCAAATTTCTTAGAAATTTTTATAAAATCAAAATCAACTACCAGTGTTATGACTGATAGTTGAAGATGGCTGACATTTTGCAAAATAATAATTCAAGCCCTTATTATCCTCCCACCCATCAATTATGTTTCCTAGTTGTTATTCTTATCATGTTTCTCTCCACTTTAACCTACCTTATAGATAGCACCATGCCTGTACTACTATTTTATCAAGAGTCTAACACAATGACTTATTTATAATAGATGCACAATAAATTAGTGATAAACAAATAAATGAATTTCTTCCAGATTATTCAGAAAACCATTCTTCTAAAAACTAGTTAGTAATCTTCTAGTGCTTATTAAATTAAATCCAAACTATTAAACTTAACCATTCAATGTCCTCTACAATGTGGAAACAACCTACCCTTCCTAATGTTACTTTCAATTACTTCTTCACATGTGAAAGAATTACACAAACTGAAGTATGTTTTAGTCGCTAAATACAACTCTCATTTTCTCACCTCCTTTGGCTTCTCATCATGCCAATGGGTCCATCTGCAATGCTCTTCACTATCCCCTCTTTTGGCCCCCATTGAAGTTCTTTTGAAATCACACCTATTTATCAGTGCCCAGCAACTATGCCTCACATCCTTCAGGAAACTTTCCCAGATTTCTCCAACTATATATGATCTCCTTTTTTCTCTTAATACCCATATTTGGTTTTAAAGTTCTTAAGATTCAAATAAGATGTCTTTTACCTAATTATTTAATATTTCTCATCCCATATTTTCATTAGTCTCTAAGTTCCTTTGAAATCGTTATTTTATTTTACATACCTTTATATTGCTAAAGTCCCCAGCACAGTGCCTTACATCAAGATGGTGCTCAATATATATTGGTTAAAGTGAATTCTGTGAAGACACTGCTCCATAACTATTTTCTAGTGATAGTTGCTAAGGAAATACAAATGTAAGAATAGATGACCCAATAATCTAAAGTAATTATAAAAGCTATAAGATTCTGGAAATAAATGTAATAAATCAAAACATAAGAAAAATATTTGAAAATAAAAATACAGATTCGGCAATCCCTTCCCACTTGCTAGCAAAACTTCTGGAATAAGAGACTGCATTAGTTAGTAACTAGAGGCCTAGTGGGAAAAAATCAGGTTGGGAAAATAAGATTGAAATTGACTATAAAGCATTTATAAGACTTTTTATATTCTCTAAAACAAAATTTAAACAAACTACACTAAAGAAAAGAAACATTTACAGAATTTTATGAATCTGGAAAAATGGATACTGTACAATTAATTTCTATCTATTTTGATCTCAAGATGACTTCCTGAGATGACAGTGATGATATATCACAGAAAGAATGCCAATAATATTTGATTGTAGTCAGGTAAACAAATTTTCTGGACACTTTTCTTCCTCTAATTAGCAAAACTACATACTCTCTAAGTACTGTAATTACAGTTCTGAACGTTTAATTTTGCGCCCCTGACTTTAATCATTAACACTGGCTATCAAATAAGTAAATGGCATCCTTTCCTCTATCCTTTGGAAGAAAATAAAGTATAGGTCGATTAGCATTTTGTGAAGGTGTTCTCATACATTTTAAAGGGTTGCAGCAAACCCCTACACCTTTCATTCATATCATGAGGAGACTGTTTTCATCATTTATTAAGAAAGGTTGATGTACAACCTAAGAAATTGATAGACTTACACTCAGACTCTTTAAAGTACTGAATTATTGATTTTCTATCTTAATCATGGGATGATGTAAAATCAACTCTCCAAGGTTTTACCTGAGTAATTCATCACATGGAGAGTTTAGAATTGCACTGGCCAACACAATAGCCATAAGTCACATTAGTCTATTCAAATTTAAATTTCATTTTTCAAGAGAAAATTAGATAAAAGACCTGTAAGTTGTGCTAGCCTAATTTCAAGTGCATAAAAGCCCCATGTGATACTGGCTACCATATTGAACAGTACAGAATTATATATTTCCATGATCACAGGAAGTTCTACTGAACAGCACTGGTCTAGAAAGCTAATAATTTAACTTAAATAGTAAAAGTGGTTTGTTATATTTTATCTATTAAGTGTTATATTTTTAAACTCATGATCAACAGGAGTAGCCCTACTATTCCTTCAATGTAAATTTCCAATAACTATTATTTGATTACAATTGGACCAGCTCTTATATACTATACAGGACATGTCAAATTTCTTCCTGCCTCAGAGCCTCTTTTTGGTCCATTCTTTGACTTGTTCTTCACTTTCAGTGCCAACTTGAATGTTAACTGCCTTAGAGAAGCCTTCTCTGACTTTTCTACCAAAAACGGGTCTCAGTCACCACCACATAACATGCACTTTGATCTCTATCTCAGCATCTGTTTATTTTGTTCATAGGTTATCACAGTTTTCATTCATTCATTCATTCATTCATTCATATTCTTCCATTGAAGGAGGATCCTTTGTCTATCTTATTCATAGCTCTGTCCCCAGAGCTTACCTAGCACAGTCATGCACTCAAAATTTATTGAATTAACACATTAATGTTTGCTGAATCAGTGAATAAATATGCACAATGACTGTCTTTCCCCTCCATAACAAACTCATACCTCCAGCACCACACTTTTATATTTATTTCTTCCTTCCTCTTCTTTCTAGTTTATGTTATTTCCTTTCTTCCCCAGCAGACTCTCTCAATTTTTTTTAACTTTAATTTTGAGTTCAAGGGGTAACAAGTAGAAAAAGATGTCCCAAGACACTTTTAAAAGAGCTTTCAGAGAAAATAAACTTATTTTAATATTCCACCCTGTTCCTCCAGCAAGTACAAAGAGAACAAAAACACTAATCCTACACTTCAGTACACACATACTAGTGTGGCATAAGTTACAAAGAGGATTTAATTAGCTTTCATGTGAGAAAAGGCAGGGATTTAAGGGGGAATAAAAGTAGGATGAAAGAAATGGGGAAAAAAGGGATATTTCCCACTCACCTTCTTGAATAAAATATTTTTCTTATCTTTGAATATTTGTCATCCAGTGCCTACTACTACACTCTTAGAAAGTGATGTGACTTGAAATACTTTTTATTTATATAGAAAACACAACATAGTCAAAGAAAGACAACTAAATTTCACAACACCCTGAAGGGATCATTCAAGAAACTAGTTATTTAAAGTATCTTTAGTACATATATACAATGGATTACTTAGCCATAAGAAAGAATGAAATAAACCCAATCAAAAAATGGGCGGATGATCTAAATAGACATTTCTCCGAAGAAGACATACAGATGGCCAAAAAGCACATGAAAAGATGCTCAACATCACTAATTATTAGAGAAATGCAAATTAAAACTACACTGAAGCATCACCTCACACCAGTCAGAATGGCCATCATCAAAAAATCTATGAACAATAAATGCTGGAGAGGGTGTGAAGAAAAGGGAACCCTCTCTTACACTGTTGGTGGGAATGTAAATTGGTACAGCACTATGGACAACAGTATGGAGGTTCCTTAGAAAACTAAAAATAGAGCTACCATATGATCCAGCAATCCCACTCCTGGCATATAACTGGAGAAAACCATAATTTGAAAAGATGCATGTACCCCAATGTTCACTGCAGCACTGTTTACAATAGACAGGACATGGAACCAACCTAAATGTCCATCAATAGAGGAATGGATAAAGAAAATATGGTACATATATACAATGGAATATTACTCAGCCATAAAAAAGAACGAAATAATGCCATTTGCAGCAATATGGATGGACCTAGAGATTCTCATACTGGGTGATGTAAGTCACACAGAGAAAGACAAATATCATATGATATCGCTTATATGTGGAATCTAAAATATGGCACAAATGAACTTATTTACAAAACAGAAATAGAGTCACAGATGTAGAAAACAAATTTATGGTTACCGGGGGGAAAAGGGAGGCAGGGATAAGTTGGAAGATTGGGATTGACATATACACACTACTACATATAAAATAGATAACTAATAAGGACCTAGTGTATAGCACAGGGGAGTCTACTCAATACTCTGTAATGACCTACATGGGAATACAATCTAAAAAAGAGTGGATATATGTATATGTATAACTAATACACTTTGCTGTACACCTGAAACTAACACAACATTGTACATCATCTATATTCCAATAAAAAATTTTTTTAAAAAGGCAAACAACCCAATTTTTTAAATGGGCAAAATATTTAAACAGGAACGTCATAAAAGAGAACATCCAAATGGCCAATAAGCATATGAAAATATTCTCAACATCACTATTCATCAGGGAAAGGCAAAATAATGCCATTATACCAAGTGTTAAAAAAGAAATAACAAGCCCCAAATGAGGTCACTCACCCCCCATCACAGCAAACCAAGCCAGTTTCAACCCCTCCCAGAGATGTGACCTTTAAAACAGTCCAACTGAAATTTCCTGAGAAAGACCCCTGCAGTTCTGGTCCTGGTAGAAGACCTGGCCTGAAACAATCCTTTCTTTTCATTTACTAATACCTTCTCGCTCCCTCCCTTCCTTCTACCTATAAAAACCCTCCATTTTGTACAACCCCTCCTAGTGCTGCTGATTCTTAAATTTTTGAATAAAGCCATTAGTTCTTCAAAAAATAAAAAAGAATGAAATAATGCCATTTGCAGCAACATGAATGGACCTACAGATTATCATACTAAGTGAAGTAAGTCAGACAAAGACAAATACCATATGATGTCACTTATATGTGGAATCTAAAAAGATGATACAAATGAACTTACTTACAAAACAGAAGCAGACTCACAGACTTCGAAAACAAACTTATGGTTACAAAAGGGGAAAGGTTGGGGCGGGGGGAGATAAATTAGGAGGTTGGGATTAACAGATACACACTACTATATATAAAATAGATAATCAACAAGGACTGACCTACTGTATAGCACAGGGAACTCTACTCAATATTCTGTAATGACCTATATGTAAAGAGAATCTGAAAAAGAATGGATATGTGTGTGTGTGTGTGTGTATATATATATATATATATATATATATACACATATATACACACATAAAAGAATGGATATATGTGTGTATATATATATGTATATATAGGAATCACTTTGCTGTACATCTGAAACTAACACAATGTTGCAAATTGACTATACTCCAATATAAAATAAAATTAAAATAAATAAAATGAAGTATCTTTAAAAAGTTCATACAATTATAAGAAGGGAAAAGGTTTTTTTCTTAAAGATGAATGAATTATGAACCAAATATATTAAATATATGAACTATTCAACACATTGGAAGACTCCAAGTTTCTGTTTAAATCCACAGAATTTATGTATCATTAGTTATTAGAAAGGTATCCTGTATTTTCCTAAGAAATAATGCTATACAAAAAATCTTAAGGCGGGGCTTCCCTGGTGGCGCAGTGGCTGAGAGTCCGCCTGCCGATGCAGGGGACACGGGTTCGTGCCCCGGTCCGGGAAGATCCCACATGCCGCGGAGCGGCTGGGCCCGTGAGCCATGGCCGCTGAGCCTGCGCGTCCGGAGCCTGTGCTCCACAACGGGAGAGGCCACAACAGTGAGAGGCCCGCGTACCGCAAAAAAAAAAAAAAAAAAAAATCTTAAGGCAATCCACAGAACTTACTTTGATCCAAAAGAAGTCTAAATGATCATTATGTAGTAATAGTATTAAAGAATTTTAACTATCATTTATAATAGTTTCTATAGAAAATTATGTTTGAAGTGCCAACTTAAAATGTAAGAAATAAATATCCAACTCTTGCAGGTTTGTTTTTTTGATACTGGAAAAAGGTTTCATAAGATATGTCCACTTAACACAAGAGCTGGCAATTTTATGGTACCTCGTGTGAGAAAGAAGGGACAGTTCATTGGAACTTTATTTTGAAAAACAGAACTAAAAGGCATGAACTATTTGTATTTCCCAAGCTGATCGTGACTTTTTACATCTCCACTTTCACTGTATTTGGCACACAGAGCTCAAATAATGATGGAAGATACGTAGGTAGGAGGCAAGAAGAGGAACGATACAGCTGCTTAATTAATCCTACAAATATTTATTGAGTATCTAACAAGAATTGTTCTAGGAACTTGGGAAATGCAGCTGAACAAAAAGGGCAAACAAATTTATGAAGAATTTCTGTTGCTAGTAGCAACGACTAAAGTTACAGTGACGAGATCTGAGCCAGTGCTCCTGGGTCCCATTTATTCTCTGATAATGAACAGTTTAACTCCTACTTCTATGTCTTCCTTTACCACAAAATAAACAGAAAACAAAAACAAAACAACAACAAAGAAAGAAATTCCTCCTGAGCATTTTATCAGAAATCAGAATAATGCTTCTGGGGTGAAAAATCCCCAAGGATGAACTACATATCACCAAGGATATGGACGTTTCTGCTAGAAAGCAGATTAAACTCGCTTTCATGCTCTCATATCAACTCACACTCACTAGTGCAAACTACCCAATGAAAGGCAAGACCCATGAGGACTAGAGTCTTGAGACAGCAACATGTTCTGAAGATATGGTAGACTGCAAAGGAATCAGGCAGTAACAATATACTAACACTAAAAATAAGAAACAGAAATCTAGATTTGACTTATGACTACAAGAATAGTGCACGTAAGAGAAGAATGTGTACCTTCAAATAATTAAAGGAGCTATATAATTTCACTGAAGAGTACACTACTAAATAAGGGAAAACTTTTCCCTACTTGGTATGTTACCATCAGGCTTTAATTAATTATAATCACAGTACACAATGCAGGGACACTTAAAGGGCTATCGAGGGTCATTATTTTATCTGGTAAAACCATCTTTCATAATCAAGTCAGCCACAGATTCCAGGAGATATGATGCAATTCCATGCCCAAAGGTCTTCTTAGGCTTTAAAATCAATCTTTTGTTTGAATCCTCCCTCTTCAGGCATATTCTATATGACATTAAGCAGAAGCAAAAGAACCTAAGAATCTAAGCAAAATTTAGAGGCTATTGGATTATGAAAGATTTTCTATCACCTAGTATCTTAAAAACAACTTCCTTTTAATTTCTTAAAAGCAATTTCAGTTTTAATTACAAGATTTATTTATGTCAAAAGCAAACCACTTCTTTATTGATTCAGTGGAGAACTACCACTAATCTAGGAGATATCTTTCTTTTAATATCCTATAACTCAGAGTCCACCAGTAAGTATACCTTATTGGTCAAAAAAAAATTTTTTAACACAAAATTTAAATTAAAAAATACACCAAGAAAAAAATATTAAAACAATACCATATATTATTTACTGTTTTGAGTTAGTTTATGCTCTGTTATAATTTACAAGAATTCAGAGTTAAAGTTTACAGTTGGATGTATCTTGAGAAACCTATTTAGGATGTTTCAAAAGTCTAATGAATTCTCTTTTAGAACTCGGACATTTTAACACTATACATAATATGTAATCTCCAACTCTGGGGGGAAAAATACAATTTCTACGAAACAAGTTTTCCTCCTTACAAGAATCAAAGTTGTAAGCAAACTTTTAAAGTGCTACGGGCCACTTCACATGGAATAATCCTAGGTAGCATTTATTCCACATTTGTATTCATGTTGAGATGTTTACAACCAAATTTGTACTTAATTTGTTAGGCCTCAATTTAATTTACATACCTGTACCAATGAATATTTGAAAATTTCCATTTGATACCGTCTAAGAACTTCATTTAGCCTTTGATCTGAAACAAAGAGAAGAACCAATCTGTAGTTAACTGCGTAATGTTCAACTTTTAAAAAGTAGAAATAAAGTAGATATTATTTGATACATCTAATGCAAAACTGCTAGTCGCCACTGTTGTTCAAAATAAAATGAATCATCAATCTTAACACACCATTTTAGAATTTAAAACTAGGCCATTCTATACACCTAAGCCAAATAACTACTACCAATGGGAAAAAGAACAGCTACAAAGAACTAATGTTTCTGATCCTATAAATTTTAATTCTCAGTCTCTCCTGGTTTGCTCTTCAGGTTACTGAAGTCAAAAAAATATTCTCCACATTTACTTTTTATTCCTGCTACTAGAAGTGAAAAGAGTTGGAAAGATAAGGCTAAACCATTCCTGTTTAGAAGTTAAAATCTGCTGGAATTCTCTTCCAGGACAAACCTCCACACAGAGGAGAAACTGCAGGACAAAGTATCCAAATTAAGCAGGAATGGGCAAGAGACAATGGAAAAGAAGATCCAGAAAAGCTCAGAACTCTGAGCAAGTACAAGGTAATATTTTTATTTGAAGCAAGAAAAGCAACATACAATAGAACAAAGCACCCAACAAATATACAAACCTCATTCTTTCAAGATCACGTGGAACATTTAAAACTGATAATTTGCTGACAAAAGGGTAAGTCTCTTTTAAGTTTTTGAATATTCAAGTGGGATTTATCTCAGGGATGCAAGGATTTTTCAACATTCACAAATCAATCAATGTGATACATCACATTAACAAACTGAAGAATAAAAGCCATATGTTCATCTCAATAGATGCAGAAAAATCTTTCGACAAAATTCAACAATGATTTATGATAAAAACTCTCCAGAAACCAGCCACAGAGGGAACATACCTCAACAAAATAAAGGTCATATATGACAAACCCACAGCTAACTTCATCCTGAAAGTATTTCCTCTAAGATCAGGAACAAGACAAGGTTGCCCACTTTCACCACTTTTATTCAACATAGTTTTGGAAGTCCTAGCCATGGAAATCAGAGAAGAAAAAGAAATAAAAGGAATACAAATTGGAAAAGAAGAAGTAAAACTGTCACTGTTTGCAGATGACATGATACTACACATAGAGAATCCTAAAGATGCCACCAAAAATCTACTAGAGCTAATCAATGAATTTGGTAAAGTTACAGGATACAAAATTAATATACAGAAATCTGTTGCATTTCTTTTGCATTTCTATACATTAAAAACAAAGTATCAGAAAAAGAAATTAAGTAAACAATCCCATTTACCACTGTATCAAAAAGAATAAAATACCCAGGAATAAACCTACCTAAGGAGGCAAAAAACCTGTATTCTAAAAACTATAAGGCACTGATGAAAGAAATTGAAGACACAAACATATGGAAAGATATACTGTGTTCTTGGATCGGAATAATCAATATTGTTAAAATGTCCATACTACTCAAGGCAATCTACAGATTCAGTGCAATTCCTACCAAAATACCAATGGCACTTTTCATAGACCTAGAACAAATAATTTTAAAGTTTGTACGGAAACACAAATAGCCAAAACAATCTTGAGAAAGAAGAACAGAGGTGGAGGAATCATACTCCCTGACTTCAGACTATACTACAAAGTTACAGTAACCAAAACGGTATTGTACTGGCACAAAAGCATAGATCAATGGAACAGGAGAGCCCAGAAATAAATTCATGCACTTATCGTCAATTAATCTATGACAAAGGAGGCAAGACTATGCAATGGATAAAAGACAGTTTCTTCAATAAGTGGTGCTGAGAAAACTGGACAGCTACATGTAAAAGAAGGAAATTAGAACATCTCTAACACCATATACAAAAATAAACTCAAAATGGTTTAAAGACCTAAATGTAACAGTGAAAGCCATAAAACTCCTAGAGGAAAACAAAGGCAGAACATTCTTTGACATAAATTTCAGCAATATTTTTTTGGATCCTTCTCCTCAGGCAAAGGAAATAAAACCAAAAATAAACAAATAGGACCTAACCAAACTTAAAAGCTTTGCACAGCAAAGGAAACCATCAACAAAATGAAAAGACAGCCTATTTAATGAAATATTTGCAAGTGATATGTCTGATAAGGGAATAATATCCAACATATATAAACAGCTCATACAACTCAACATCAAAAATACAAATAACCTGATTAAAAAGGGGGCATAAGTAGTGAATAGACATTTTTCCAAAGAGGAAATGTAGATGGCCAATAGGCACATGAAAAGATGTTCAACATCACTAATTATCAGGGAAATGCAAATCAAAACCACATTGAGATATCATCTCACACCTGTCAGAATGGTTATCATCAAAAAGAACATACATAACAAATGTTGGCCAGGATGTGGAGAAAAAGGAACACTTGTACACTGTTGGTGGGAATGTAAATTGGTGCAGTCACTGTTAAAAACAGTATGAACGTTTCGCAAAAAAACTAAAAATTGAACTACCATATGACCCAGCAATTCCACTCCTGGGTATATATCTTATAAAAATAAAAACACTAATTCGAAAAGATACATGCACTCCAATTCATAGCATGCATTATTTTTTAAAAAATTTTATTGGGGTATAATTGATTTACAATGTTGTGTTAGTTTCAGGTGTACATACAGCATGCATTATTAGCAATTGCCAAAATATGGAAGCAACCTAAGTGTCCATCAACAGATGAATGGATAAGGAAGATAGAATACAACTCAGCCATAAAAAGAAGGAAATTTTGCCATTTGCAGCAACATGGATGGACTTGGAGGGCATTATGCTTAGTGAAATAAGTCAGACACCAAAAGACAAATACTGCATGATATCACTTATATGTGGAATCTAAAAAAATACAACAAACTAGTGAACATAACCTAAAAGAAGCATACTCACAGATATAGAGAACAAACTAGTGGTTACCAGTGGGGAGAGTGAAGAGGGGAGGGCAATATTGGGGTAGGGGAGTAAGAGGTACAATTATTAGGTATAAGCTACAGGGGTATATTGTACAACATGGGAAATACAGCCAATACTTTATAACTATAAATAGAGTATAACCTTTAAAAATTGTGAAGCACTAAAAATTGTACACCGGTAACTTATATAACACTGCACAGCAACTATACTTCAATAAAAAAAAGAAGAAAAACTAAACATTAAAATAAATAAATAAATAAGAGTAAGTCTCAACAACTTTCAAAAGACTGAAGCTGAAGAGGAGAATATACCACTCTAAAATATGCCTCTTTGTCATAAGGACTATGTTAGGCTGGTAATTTTTAAGAAACAGCAGAATAGAAAAAGCTCTGAAAACTGAGTAGAAGTTACCATTTTGTAAAAGACATTTACATTTATAAGGGAAAACTCCATTTGTAAGCATGTCTCCCTCTCTATACCAGAAAGAGAAAGATGACTCTAAATCTCTAGAAACTCTTTATGAATAGAGAAGGTAATGACTTAAATGTGCTTAACAACTTTACTCCTGTTTACTGTGATTTTCCTGGTAATCTCTCATCTCTTCTTTTGTCTTTATCTGAAGATGTTATTTAAGATTGTAGCTTGGGCCATTTGAAGGAGTTTTTCTCAGTTTTCCTGGATCTCTAATCTATACAGAAGGTAAATATGTTATTAAACTTGTTTGTTTTTCTCCTATTAGTCTGTCTTTTACTATAGGAGGTCACAGGCAACAACCCAGAAGGGTAGAGGAAAATCATTTTTGCTCCCCTGCAAAGCCAAAGAGGGCCTATTACCTGATAATAGCACAGTTAGGCTAGAATGAAGAACCAAAAACTACAGGAAAAATCTCTATAATGTAAGAAATTACTTTTCAATAACCTATTCGTCTCAGGATGAATTACAAGACAAATTTAAAAGTATTTTGAACTCGATGATAGTGAAAATGCTATACCTCAAAACTTCTTAAAAAGGAAAAAGCCCCTGCATGGCAAAGAAAACTATTAATAAAATGAAAAGGCAACCTACTGAATGGGAGAAAATAATTGCAAATCATATATCTGAAAAGGGGAACAGATCTAAAATAAACAAAGAACTCACACAACTCAACAGCAAAAAAACAAACAACTTGATTAAAAAATGGGCAGAAGACCTGAATAGACATTTTTCCAAAGAAGACATACAGGTGGTCAGTGGACACATGAAAAGATACTCAACATCATTAATCATCAGGAAAACACAAATCAAAACCACAACAAGATATCACCTCATTCCCGTTAGAATGGCTATTATCAAAAAGACAAGAAATAACAAGTGTTGGTGAGGACGTGGAGATGGGTACTGTTTGTAGAAATATAAACTGGTGCAACTACTATGAAAAACAGTATGTAGGTTTTGGTTCCTCAAAAAACTAAAAACAGGGCCTCCCTGGTGGCGCAAGTGGTTGAGAGTCCGCCTGCCAATGCAGGGGATACGGGTTCGTGCCCCGGTCTGGGAGGATCCCATATGCCGCGGAGCGGCTGGGCCCGTGAGCCATGGCCGCTGAGCCTGCGCGTCCGGAGCCTGCGCGTCCGGAGCCTGTGCTCCGCAACGGGGGAGGCCACAACAGTGAGAGGCCCGCATACCGCAAAAAAAAAAAAAAAAAAAAAAAAACTAAAAACATAATTCACATGACCCACCAATTCCACTTCTGAGTATTTATCTAAAGAAAATTAAAACACTAATTTGAAAAGATATGCACCCCCATGTTCACTGCAGCATTATTTATAATAGCCAAGATATGGAAACAACCTAAACATCCATTGTTGGATGAGTAGATAAAGAAATTGTGGTATATATACAATGGAATGTTACTCAGCCATAAAAAAAGAATGAAATCTTGCCATTTGTGACAATATGGGTGGACCCCGAGAGCATGATGCTAAGTGAAATAAGTAACAGAGAAAGACAAATATCATATGAAAAGAGAGAAACCAAGGTCACTGATACAGGGAACAGATTGGTGGTTTCAAGAAGTGGAGGATGGGGGCAGGGAGAGGCAGGGAAAAATGGATGAACTGGTTCTTTTTTTTAAAAAATAAATTGAATAAATCTTTTAAAAAGAAAAAAGATATGAAACATTCTTGAAAGCAATGAAAGAAAAATAAATCAATTGAAATATATTCCTCCTTGCTCATCATCAAAAGCCACAATATTATTAAGATGTCAATTCTTCTTAAATTGATTTAAAGATCCAGTACAATTCCAATAAAAGCCATTTTGTAGATAAGGACAAACTTGTTTTAAACATTGCATTGAGTAGTCTAGACAACACTGATGAAGAAGAAGTTGATGAACTCACACTTCCCAATTTCAAGATTTACTAGAAAGCTAAAATAATCAAGAGAGCATGGTATTTGAAACAAACAGACACAAAGACAGACAGAACAGACAGAGTCCACTAGTACCCTATGCAAATTCAGACAACTTGACCTTGGTCAAAGGAATAAAGGCACATTAATACAGAAAGTACAGACTTTTAGTCTTTAGTCATCATCAACAAATGATGAAAGTACAAATCGATGACCATAAGAAAATAAAGACACAAACTCTGCACCTTAGACATAAATTCATTCAAAATCATTCATTGTCTTAAATACAGAGTACAGAACTATAAAAATTATAGTGGAAAACTTGGGAGAAAATCCACATGAGTTCTAGTTTTGATAATTAGTTTTCATATCCAACACAAAAAGCACAATCCATGAAAGAAAAAATATTGATAATGTGGACTTTATTAAACTATTTACTCTATGAAGGACAATGTTCAAAGAATGGAAAGACAAGCCCCTGACTACGAGAATATATTTTCAAAACACATAACTGAAGAAAGATTTGCATGCAAAATATTCAAAGAACTAGAAAAAATCCACAATAAGAAAAACATACCAAATTAAAACAAATATGGCAATATGAGTAGACACCTTACAGGATAATATATACAGATGGGAAATAAGCATGAATAAGTTGATCAACATTGGGAAATCATTGGAAAATGATAAGCATTGTGCATTGGGGAAAAGCAAATTAAAATAATGAAATATAGGGACATATGTATACATATGGCTGATTCACTTTGGTGTGTAACACAAACTAACACAGCGTTGTGAAGCAATTATACTCCAATAAAGATCTATTTAAAAAAAATAACAATGAGATGCCCTACCCATAAAACTAAGATAAAAAATATAATAAAATACAGGTGGAAATGCAAGAAGAATAGATAATACTGGGCTTCCCTGGTGGCGCAGTGGTTGAGAGTCTGCCTGCCGATGCAGGGGACACGGGTTCGTGCCCCTGTCCGGGAAGATCCCACATGCTGTGGACCGGCTGGGCCCGTGAGCCATGGCCGCTGAGCCTGCGCGTGCGGAGCCTGTGCTCCGCAACGGGAGAGGCCACAACAGTGAGAGGCCCGCGTACCGCAAAAAAAAAAAAAAAAAAAAAAAAAAAAAAAAAAAAGGATAGCTAATATTTTGTGAAAGAAGAACCGGGGCAGGGGGACTTGTTCTACCAGCTATCAAGATTTATCATAAAACTATAGGCATTTAGACTCTGTGATAGTCATATAAGGATAAAATTGACCAATGGAAGAGAATCCAGGATCCAGAAGTATACCCATGTATATATGAGCACTTGAATTGTGATCAAAGGGGCACTCCAGAGCAGTGAGGGGAGAAGGACAATCTTTTTGTAAGTGGTTCTAGGTCAGCTGGATATGCTCATGGAAAAGAAGAAAACGTCACCCATAAAAATCAATTTTATGTGAAATGAAGATCTGTGAATGCCAAAACAATAAATTCTAAAAGAGAAAAAAAAAAGGTCTTTATAGCCTTATGATAGGGAAAGATTTTTTTAATCAAAACACAAATAGCACTAATCATAAAAGAAAAAATGACAAACTGGACTACATTAAAATTAAGAACTTCTGTTCATCAAAAAGAGACTGTTAAGAGAGTAAAAATGCAAGCCACAAACATGGAGAAGATATTTCCAACACCTATAACTGACAAAGGGCTTATTTCTAGAATATACAAAGAACTTCTATCAGTTAAAAGGCAGGCAATCCTATAAACAAAGTGGTAAAAAGACTTAATTAGTATTTCACAAAAAGGTTATCCAGGTGCCCAAAAAACATAGAAAAGCTGTCAACCTCATTAGACACCAGGATAACACAAATTAAAATTACAATAAAATAAAAAGCTAAAACTAAAAGACAAATGCTGGTGACAACATGGAATAAAGAAAACTCCCATACACTGCTGGTGGGAGTGTAAATTAGTAGAATTTTAAACACACATTTAATTCCTAGGAATATACCCAACCAAAATGTGTGCACTTGAGCTCCAAGGGCCATGACAAAAAATGTTGGTAACAGCATTATTCTCAATGGTCCCCAAACTGGAAACAACTGCAAGTAACTATCAAAAGAAGAATAGATAAAAGTGATAAATTTATAAACTAGAATATTCTATAGCAATGAAAATGAACGTACTACATCTACATGCAAGAGTATGAATAAATCTCAAAAACATAATATTAAATAAAAGAAGCCAAACACAGAAGGACGCATGGTTTACAATTCCATTTATATAACTTTCAAACACAGGCAAAACAGTTTTTACAGTGTAAAATTAAAGATATTAGTTATATTTGATTATCTTTGGGGAGGAGGACATGGGTATGATCACAAGAGGGCTTCTGGGGTGCTAGCAATGTTCTATTTGTTGACCTGGGTTATGGTTATATGAGTTTTGAGCTTTGTAATAATTCTCTTAGCTTTATATTTGTTTTCTCTACTTTCTGCATGTTACACATTAGCAAATATACATATATATGCACATATATATTAACTATATATACAAATAAATAAATATAAAATTACACAGACAAAATGTATACATTCTACACTGTTAACGTCAGATAACAGTTTCTTCCTTGAAAGCACACATAATTTGGTGGAGAAATATGACATATATGTGATTCTGATAAAGGAATAATTATAAAGTATTAATAATTTAAATCATTTTTAACTTTGAGTTTAAAAGGAATTATTCCTTTTTTTATTGTTACCCTCAGAACTTTTAAGAGAGTTACCTGACACATAGCACTAAAATTAGGATCTAGTTTCTGCTTATTACTCTTCTCTCACAGTCTCAAAAGGAGGTTGCAATAAGACCAGGGATATAATAATTCCAGTACAAACTATTTCTTTTTTTTCCTGATAGGGTTTTAAATAAGAAAAAACACTAAATCTGATGTCTCAGTAAATAAAATAGGTTAAGAAGTCAATTGTGTATTAATGAGAGAAAACAATCTTCATAGACTGACTTTAATCTGGACGAAAATTTACTATAACTTAAATCTACCATTTCCTTCATTGAACAAGCACTTATCTCATTGTTTAATTTGCATTTTCTGGATTATTCATGAGATTGACATTTTCATGTTTTTAGTAGCTCTTCAGGTTTTATTTTTTGTAAATGACCTATCATATTCTTTACCATTTTTCTATTAGTGTGAATGTATTTTTGTTTGTGAAAACTTTTTAAATTGTGAATGGTAATCAACTCTTCGTTATATTTATTATAAATATATTCTCCTTTCTTGTGGCTGGGCTAGTCATTATATTGATGGTGTTTCTTGTGATATCCAAGTTTTTATTTCTAATGTTGTCTATTGATATATATTTTCCTTTCAGTCAAAAATGTTTGTCTCTTTAAGAAATCTTCTATGACCCTGAGATCAAAAAGACACCCTCTTAAATTTTTTTCTGAAAGTTTAAAGATAATTTATTCCTTCAATCAATCTGGAGATAATTTTTCTATATGGTGTGAGAAAGATATCTTTATTATTTTTTCTCTCCCATTTGGATACCCAATTGTCGTAGCACCATTTGTTGAACAGCCTATCCTTTCCCACTGATTTGTGTTGCCTGTTCTTTCAGATAACAAATGTCTGGAGATGTATGTGTTTGTTTCTGTGCTAACTGATCTATGTACTTATCTTTCTGCCAATATAATATTGATTTAATAATTGGATATTTATAATCAGTCTTAATAGCTGGTAAAATAAAATTTCCCACCTTGATGCTCTTTAAAACTCTTTTGGCTACTCCTAGCTCATCAACATAGATTTTAGAACCATGTTTTCAAATCTAGGTTTGGGATTGCATTGAATCTACCCATTAATTTGTGGGGAAATTGACATGTTTACTATATTGGGTGCTCTAATCCATAAATTTGATATGTTGCTCCATTAATCTAGTTCTTCTCTTATGTACTGAATAATTTTCTAATGCTAACTACCCTTCCACTGGTGGGATGAACCCAGTATGAAGATGATTGTATGTCTATTATATATCTATGCACACACAAACACACACATGAACTTATATTCATTGATGGATTCAATTTATTAATATTTTATTTAGGATTTTAGTTTCTGTGTGCATAAGTAAAACATGCCTATAATTTTCTCTCATGCAAGTGTCTTTGCTGGGTGGTAAAGAAGATAGATACTGGGTTCAAACTAGACTGCCTGGGTTCAGATCCCAGCCCAATTACCTATTAGTTATGAGATAACCTTGAAACTGTGGTGGCACTTATCCAGGAGGTTTTTATCTATGGTTATTGAACAGATGGGTATGAGAACTGTAAAATCAAACTCAGGATAAGGTATTACCAGGCATGTGTGACAGAAAAGCAGGGGCATAATCACATTAAGATTACTTACAAGAGAACAGATGAACCAATGGGAAACTGTTACAGCCTATGTAAGGAAGTAGTAAAAACAAACTGGGAAGGAGTTAAGGAAATGGAAGAAAATGAAGGGTTCAAAGAATAGAGGTCTCAATGAGGTCAAAGAAAAGTTATAGTGGGAGTAAGATATTTGTGTTTAAGATTTCAAAAGTTGGGCAAATTTAATAGGACTTCTGCTTATGCTCAAGATAAAGTAAAATGGTCCACTTTCCCACCTGACACACCAAAAAAAACAAACAAATGAAACAATGGTTTTCCAGGCAAACACACATCAGACACTGATAATGACAGACACAAAACAAATGAAGTGAGCCCTGTGATTGTCCCACCTTACTGACTTGAGCAACATTTCTGGCCACAGGAAAAGGAGGGAAAATGCAGGCAGAGATCAGCAAATCCTCTGAGCTAAGGAAATGAAGCTGAGACTCAGTGGAAACCAAGTAAACTAGAGTTGGCAGGACAATCAATAGGAGAGAAAGCTGTACAGAGACAGAACTCCATATATATAAGATCTGGGAAGGGTCTGTCTTGCATAAACAAAAGAGTACTAACCCTTTATTAAAGCAATTGAATTTACAGTTTGAAATACTTCCCACAAAGAAAGCTCTAGATCCAGTTGGCTTCACTGGTAAATTCTACCAAACATTTAAGGAAGAAATAATACCAATTCTACACAAAGGTCTTCCAGAAAACTGAAGAGGACAAAATATTTTCCAAGTAATTCTGAGGCCAGCATTACTTGATACCAAAACCAGACAAAGACATTAGAAAAAACATTTTTTTTTAAAGGCTTCATGGGACTTCCCTGGTGGTCCAGTGGGTAAGACTCTGGGCTCCCAAGGCAGGGGGCCCAGGTTCGATCCCCGGTTGGGGAACTAAGAGTCCACATGCTATGGCGCAGCCAAAAAATTTTTTTTAAAAAGGTGTTATGTACGCAGATGTTAAGATTTTAAATAAACTTTTTAGATAATCAAATTCAACAATGTATAAAAAAGATAATACATTAGGACTAAGAAGAGTTTATCTCAAAAAGGCAGGTTTAACATTGAAAAGTAATCTATATAAATCACCCTATTAAAAAACTAAAAATGGAAAAAACATCTGATCATCTCAATAAATGCAGAAAAAGCATTTGGAAAAATAATCCAACACTCATTCTGATAAAAACTCTCAGAAAACTGGGAATAGAAATGAACATCCTCAACCTAATAAGAACATCTATGAAAAAACTACAGTTAGCATCATATTTAATTTTGAAAAACAGATGCTTTCTCCCTAAAATCAGCAACAACACAAGGATGTCCACTCCAACCATTTCCATTCAACAATGTACTCAAGGTTCTAGCCAGTGCAATAAAGCAAGAAAATGAAATGAAAGGCATCCAAAGTGGAAAGGAAGAAGTAAAACCATCTTCATTTACAGATGAAAAGATTGTCAATGCAGAAAACCTGATGGACTCTATAAAAAACCTACTACAACAAGTGAGCTTTGAAAGATGGTAGTGTAAAATAAAATACACACACACACACACACACACACGCACAAAAAGTATTTCTATATACTAGCAATGATAATTCAGAAATTGAAAGTAAAAGAATAATACCATTTACAATGGTATCAAAAACAGCAATACATAGGGATAAATCTGACAAAATATGTGCAAAACCTATATACTAAAAATTATAAAATATTACTAAGAAAAAATTAAAGAAGAGCTATATCAATGGAGAGATATATTTTTTCATTTGTCAGAGGACTCAATATCATTAAATGAATCTACACAAATTGATCAAAGTCAATACAATGCCTATCAAAATCCCAGCACCTTTTTTTGTAGAAATTGACAACCTGATTCTCAAATGTATATGGAAGTGCAAAGGACCTATGATAGTCAAAACAACTGTGAAAAAGAACAAATCTGAAAGGCCAACACTATCTGACTTACTATAAAACTGTAATAATCAAGAGAGTGGGATACTGGTTTCCAGATAATCAACGGAACAGAACAAAACAGAAATGGATCTACACAAATATGTACAACTGATTTTTAACAAAGATGCAAAGGTAATTTAATGGAGAAAGGATAGTCTTTTTAAAAGGGCATCCATATACAAAAAAAATGAAGCTTGACCTTTACCTTACATCTTGTACAAAATTTAACTCAAAATGTTTCATAGATTTGAATGTAAAACCTAAAACTACAAAACTTCTGGAAGACCACATAGAAGATAATCTTTGTAGCCTTGAGTAAGGCAAAGATTTCTTAGATATGACACAACCAAAAAAATAAATAAATATCTGTTAAAAAAAAAAAAAGATATGACACAACCATAAAAGAACAAATTGATGAACTGAACTTCATCAAAATTAAAAACTTTTGCTCTGTGAAACACACTCTTAAGAGAATGAAAACAAAGGAAAAAAAAAAGGATCCATCCCTACTGGTTATAACACCCACTAGAAGAATGAATTCTTCATTCCTTAGTTTGATATACAAGTCCCTCTTTTTTTTTTTTTTTTAAGCAGAGGAAACACAATTACTTTTTTTTCTTTTTAACATCATTACTGGAGTACAAATGCTTTACAATGGTGTGTTAGTTTCTGCTTTATAACAAAGTGAATCAGCTACACATATACATATGTTACCATATCTCTTCCCTCTTGCACCCATCCTCTCGCCCCCATCCCACCACTCTAGGTGGTCACAAAGCACAAAGCTGATCTCCCTGTGTTATGCAGCTGCTTCCCACTAGCTATCTATTTTACTTTTGGAAGTGTATATATGTCCATGCTACTCCCTAACTTTGTCACAGCTTACCCTTCCCCCTCCCCATATCCTCAAGTCCATTCTCTAGTAGGTCTGTGTCTTTATTCCCGTCTTGCCCATAGATTCTTCATGACCTTCTTTTTTTAGATTCCATACATATGTGTGACCATACAGTATTTGTTTTTCTCTTTCTGACTTACTTCACTCTGTATGACAGACTCTAGGTCCACCCACCTCACTACAAATAACTCAATTTTGTTTCTTTTTATGGCTGAGTAATATTCCATTGTATATATGTGCCACGTCTTCTTTATCCATTCATCTGTTGATGGACACTTAGGTTGCTTCCATTTCCTGGCTATTGTAAACAGAGATGCAATGAACATTTTGGTACATGAATCTTTTTGAATTATGGTTTTCTCAGGGTATATGCCCAGTAGTAGAATTACTGGGTCATGTGGTAGCTCTATTTTTAATTTTTTAAGAAACCTTCATGCTGCTCTCCACAGTGGCTGTATCAATTTACATTCCCACCAACAGTGCAAGAGGGTTCCCTTTTCTCCACACCCTCTCCAGCATTTATTGCTTGTAGATTTTTTGATGATGGCCATTCTGACTGGTGTGAGATGATACCTCATTGTAGTTTTGATTTGCATTTCTCTAATGATTAATGATGCTGAGCATTCTTTCATGTGTTTGTTGGCAATCTGTATATCTTCTTTGGGGAAATGTCTCTTTAGGTCTTCTGCCCATTTTTGGATTGGGTTGTTTGTTTTTTTGATATTGAGCTGCATGAGTTGCTTGTAAATTTTGGAGATTAATCGTTTGTCAGTTGCTTCATTTGCAAATATATTCTCCCATTCTGAGGGTTGTTTTTTCGTCTTGTTTATGGTTTCCTTTGCTGTGGAAAAGCTTTTAGGTTTCATTAGGTCGCATTTGTTTATTTTTGTTTTTATTTACATTTCTCTAGGAGGTGGGTCAAAAAGGATCTTGCTGTGATGTATGTCATAAAGTGTTCTGCCTATGTTTTCCTATAAGAGTTTTATAGTGTTTGGCCTTACATTTAGGTTTTTAATCCATTTTGAGGTTATTTTTGTGTATGGTGTTAGGGAGTGTTCTAATTTCATACTTTTACATGTACCTGTCCAGTTTTCCCAGCACTACTTACAGAAATACACAGGATCATGAGAGATTACTACAAGCAATGATATGCCAATAAAATGGACAACCTGGAAGAAATGGACAAATTCTTAGAAATGCACAACCTGCCAAGACTGAATCAGGAAGAAATAGAAAATATGAACAGACCAATTACAAGCACTGAAATTGAAATTGTGATTTAAAATCTTCCAACAAACAAAAGCCCAGGACCAGATGGCTTCACAGGTGAATTCTATCAAACATTTAGAGAACAGCTTAAACCTATCCTTCTCAAACTCTTCCAAAACACAGCAGAGGGAGGAACACTCCCAAACTCATTCTACGAGGCCACCATCACCCTGATGCCAAAACCAGACAAAGACGTCACAAAGAAAAAAAACTACAGACCAATATCGCCGATGAACACAGATGCAAAAATCCTCAACAAAATACTAGCAAACAGAATCCAACAGCACATTAAAAGGATCATACACCATGATCAAGTGGGGTTTATTCCAGGAATGCAAGGATTCTTCAATATACGCAAATCAACCAACATGATACACCATATTAACAAATTGAAGGAGAAAAACCATATGATCATCTCAATAGATGCAGAGAAAGCTTTCGACAAAATTCAACACCCATTTATGATAAAAAACACTCCAGAAAGTAGGCATAGAGGGAACTTTCCTCAACATAATAAAGGCCATATATGACAAACCCACAGACAACATCGCCCTCATTGTGAAAAACTGAAATCATTTCCACTAAGATCAAGAACACGACAACGGTGCCCACTCACACCACTATTATTCAACATAGTTTTGGAAGTTTTAGCCACAGCAATCAGAGAAGAAAAGGAAATAAAAGGAATCCAAATCAGAAAAGAAGAAGTAAAGCTGTCACTGTTTGCAGATGACATGATCCTATACATAGAGAGTCCTAAAGATGCTACCAGAAAACTACTAGAGCTAATCAATGAATTTGGTAAAGTAGCAGGACAAAAAATTAATGCACAGAAATATCTAGCATTCCTATACACTAATGATGAAAAATCTAAAAGTGAAATTAAGAAACACTCCCATTTACCATTGCAACAAAAAGAATAAAATATCTAGGAATAAACCTACCTAAGAAGACGAAAGACCTGTATGCAGAAAATTATAAGACACCGATGAAAGAAATTAAAGATGATACAAGTAGATAAAGAGATATACCATGTTCTTGGATTGGAAGAATCAACATTGTGAAAATGACTACTACCCAAAGCAATCTACAGATTCAATGCAATCCCTATCAAACTAGCACTGGCATTTTTCACAGAAATAGAACAAAAAGTTTCACAATTTGTATGAAAACACAAAAGACCCTGAATAGCCAAAGAAATATTGAGAAAGAAAAACGGAGCTGGAGGAATCAGGCTCCCTGACTTAAGACTATACTACAAAGCTACAGTAAGCAAGACAGTAGACTCGACGAGGGGAAGACGGTGGAAGAGTAAGAGGCGGAGATCACCTTCCTCCCCACAGATATACCAGAAATACAGCTACACGTGGAACAACTCCTACAGAACACCTACTGAACGCTGGCAGAAGACCTCAGACCTCCCAAAAGGCAAAAAAATCACCACATACCTGGGTAGTGCAGAAGAAAAAAGAATAAACAGAGACAAAAGGATAGGGACGGGACCTGCATCAGTGGGAGGGAGCTGTGAAGGAGGAAAGGTTTCCACACACTAGGATGCCCCTTCGCGGGTGGAGACTGCGGGTGGCAGAGGGGGAAAGCTTCAGAGCTGTGGAGGAGAGCACAGCAACAGGAGGGCAGAAGGCAAAGCGGAGAGATTCCCACACAGAGGATCAGTGCCAACCCGCACTCACCAGCACAAGAGGCTTTTCTGCTCACCCACCGGGGTGGGCAGGGCTGGGAGCTGCGGCTCGGGCCATGGTTGGAGCGCAGGGAAAGGACTGGGGCTGGCGGCGTGAACACAGCCTGCAGGGGATTAATGCACCACGGCTAGCCGAGAGGGAGTCCGGGGAAAAGTCTGGACCTGCTGAAGAGGCAAGAGACTTTTTCTTCCCTCTTTGTTTCCTGGTGCACGTGGAAACGGGATTAAGAGCACTGCTTAAAAGAGCTCGAGAGATGGGCACGAGCCACGGCTAAAAGCGAAGACCCCAGAGACGGGCATGAGATGCTAAGGCTGCTGTTACCGCCACAAAGAAGCCTGAGTGAGGGCACAGGTCACTATCCACACCCCCCTTCGGGGAGCCTGTGCAGCCCGCCACTGTCGGGGTCCCGTGATCCAGGGACGGCTTCCCCGGGAGAGCGCACGGCGCGCCTCGGGCTAGTACAACGTCACGCTGGCTTTTGCTGCCATAGGCTCACCCTGCACTCCGTACCCCTCCGTCTCCCCGGCCTGAGTGAGCCAGAGTCCCCGAAGCAGCTGCTCCTTTAACCCTGTCCTGTCTGAGGGAAGAATAGACGCCCTCCGGCAACCTACACACAGAGGCAGGGCCAAATCCAAAGCTAAGCCCCGGGAGCTGTGCAAACAAAGAAGAGAAAGGGAAATCTCTCCCAGCCGCCTGAGAAGCGGAGGATTAAAGCTCCACAATCAACTTGATGTACCCTGCATTGGTGGAATACCTGAACAGAAAACAAATCATCCCAAATTTAGGAGGTGGACTTTGAGAGCAAGATTTATTATTTTTTCCCTTTTCCTCTTTTTGTGAGTGTGTATGTGTATGCTTCTGTGTGATTTTGTCTGTACAGGTTTACTTTCACCATTTGTCCTAGTGTCCTATCCGTCCATTTTTTTGTGGGTTTTTTTTTCTTTAAAAAAATTTTTTTTTCTTAATAATTATTTTTTATTTTAATAACTTTATTTTCTTGTATTTTATTTTACTTTATCTTCTTTCTTTCTTTCTTTCCTTCCTTCCTTCCCTCCTTCCTCCCTCCCTCCCTTTCTTCCTTCCTTCCTCCCTCCCTCCCTCTCCTCTCTCTCTCTCCCTCTCTCTCTCTCTTTCTTCCCTTCTTTCTTTTTCTTTCTTTCTTTATGCTTTATCTCCCTTTTATTCTGAACCATGTGGATGAAAGGCTCTTGGTGCGGCAGCCAGGAGTCACTGCCAAGCCTCTGAGGTGGGAGAACCAACTTTAGGACACTGGTCCACAAGAGACCTCCCAGCTCCACATAGTATTGAATGGCGAAAATCTCCCAGAGATCTCCATCTCAACACCAACAACCAGCTTCACTCAACGAGCAGCAAGCTACAGTGCTAGAAACCCTATGCCAAACAACTAGCAAAAAAGGAACACAACCCCACCCATTAGCAGAGAGGCTGCCTAAAATCATAATAAATCCACAGACACCCCAAAACACACCACTAGATGTGGACCTGCCCATCAGAAAGACAAGGTCCAGCCTCATCCAGCAGAACACAGGCACTAGTCCCCTCCACCAGGAAGCCTACACAACCAACTGAACCAACTTTAGCCACTGGGGACAGACACCAAAAAAAACAGGAACTACGAACCTGCATCCTGCAAAAAGAAGACCCCAAACACAGTAAGATAAGCAAAATCAGAAGACAGAAAAACACACAGCAGATGAAGGAGCAAGATAAAAAACCACCAGACCTAATAAATGAAGAGGAAATAGGCAGTCTACCTGAAAATTCAGAATAATGATAGTAAAGATGATCCAAAATCTTGGAAATAGAACAGACAAAATGCAAGAAACAGTTAACAAGGATCTAGAAGAACTATAGATGAAACAAGCAAAGATGACCAACACAATAAATGAAATTTAAAATACTCTAGAAGGGATCAATGGCAGAATAACTGAGGCAGAAGAAAGGATAAGTGACCTGGAAGATAAAATAGTGGAAAAAACTACTGCACAGCAGAATAAAGAAAAAAGAATGAAAAGAACTGAGGACAGTCTCAGAGACCTCTGGGACAGCATTAAACACACCAACATTCGAATTATAGGGGTTCCAGAAGAAGAAGAGAAAAAGAAAGGGACTGAGAAAATATTTGAAGAGATTATAGTTGAAAACTTCCCTAATATGGGAAAGGAAATAGTTAATCAAGTCCAAAAAGCACACAGAGTCCCATACAGGATAAATGCAAGGAGAAATATGCCAAGACACATATTAATCAAACTGTCAAAAATTAAATACAAAGAAAACATATTAAAAGCAGCAAGGGAAAAAAAACAAATAACGCACAAGGGAATCCCCATAAGGTTAACAGCTGATCTTTCAGCAGGAACTCTGCAAGACAGAAGGGACTGGCAGGACGTATTTAAAGTGATGAAGCAGAGAAACCTGCAACCAAGATTATTCTACCCAGCAAGGATCTCATTCAGATTTGATGGAGAAATTAAAACGTTTACAGACAAGCAAAAGCTGAGAGAGTTCAGCACCACCAAACCAGCTTTACAACAAATGCTAAAGGAACTTCTCTAGGCAAGAAACTCAAGAGAAGGAAAAGACCTACAATAATGAACCCAAAACAATTAAGAAAATGGGAATAGGAACATACGTATTAATAATTACCTTAAATGTAAACGGACTAAATGCTCCCACCAAAAGACACAGATTGGCTGAATGGATACAAAAACAAGACCCATATATATGCTGTCTAGAGACCCACTTCAGACCTAGAGACACATACAGACTGAAAGTAAGGGGATGGAAAAAGATATTCCATGCAAATGGAAATTAAAAGAAAGCTGGAGTAGCAATTCTCATATCAGACAAAATAGACTTTAAAATAAAGACTATCAGAAGAGACAAAGAAGGACACTACATAATGATCAACGGATCGATCCAAGAAGAAGATATAACAATTGTAAATATTTATGCACCCAACATAGGTGCACCTCAATACATAAGGCAATTACTAACAGCCATAAAAGGGGAAATCGACAGTAACACAATCATAGTAGGGGACTTTAACACCCCACTTTCACCAATGGACAGATCATCCAAAATGAAAATAAATAAGGAAACACAAGCTTTAAATAATACATTAAACAAGATGGACTTAATTGATATTTATAGGACATTCCATCTAAAAACAACAGAATACACATTTTTCTCAAGTGCTCATGGAACATTCTCCAGGATAGATCATATCTTGGGTCACAAATCAAGCCTTGGTAAATTTAAGAAAATTGAAATTGTATCAAGCATCCTTTCTAACCACAACGCTATGGGACTAGATATCAAATACAGGAAAAGATCTGTAAAAAATACAAACACATGGACGCTAAACAATACACTTCTTGATAACGAAGTGATCACTGAAGAAATCAAAGAGAAATCAAAAAATTCCTAGAAACAAATGACAATGGAGACACAACGACCCAAAACCTATGGGATGCAGCAAAAGTAGTTCTAAGAAGGAAGTTTACAGCAATACAATCCTACCTTAAGAAACAGGAAACATCTCGAATAAACAACCTAACCTTGCACCTAAAGCAATTAAAGAAAGAAGAACAAAATAACCCCAAAGTTAGCAGAAGGAAAGAAATCATAAAGATCAGATCAGAAATAAATGAAAAAGAAATGAAGGAAACGATAGCAAAGATCAATAAAACTAAAAGCTGGTTCTTTGGGAAGATAAACAAAATTTATAAACCATTAGCCAGACTCATCAAGAAAAAAAGGGAGAAGACTCAAATCAATAGAATTAGAAATGAAAAAGGAGAAGTAACAACTGACACTGCAGAAATACAAAAGATCATGAGAGATTACTACAAGCAACTCTATGAGAATAAAATGGACAACCTGGAAAAAATGGACAAATTCTTAGAAATGCACAACCTGCTAAGACTGAATCAGGAAAAAATAGAAAATATGAACAGACCAATCACAAGCTCTGAAATTGAAACTGTGATTAAAAATATTCCAACAAAAAACTTCCCAGGCGAATTCGATCAAACATTTAGAGAAGAGCTAACACCCATCCTTCTCAAACTCTTCCAAAATATAGCAGAGGGAGGAACACTCCCAAACTCATTCTACGAGGCCACCATCACCCTGATGCCAAAATCAGGAAAGGATGTCACAAAGAAAAAAAACTACAGGCCAATATCACTGATGAACATAGATGCAAAAATCCTCAACAAAAATACTAGCAAACAGAATCCAACAGCACATTAAAAGGATCATACACCATGATCAATTGGGGTTTATTCCAGGAATGCAAGGATTCTTCAATATATGCAAATCAATCAACGTGACACACCATATCAACAAATTGAAGGAGAAAAACCATATGACCATCGCAATAGATGCCGAGAAACCTTTTGACAAAATTCAACACCCACTTATGATAAAAACCCTGCAGAAAGTAGGCATAGAGGGAACTTTCCTCAACATAATAAAGGCCATATATGACAAACCCACAGCCAACATCGTCCTCAATGGTGAAAAACTGAAACCATTTCCACTAAGATCAGGAACAAGACAAGGTTGCCCACTGTTACCACTATTATTCAACATAGTTTTGGAAGTTTTAGCCACAGCAATCAGAGAAGAAAAGGAAATAAAATGAATCCAAATCAGAAAAGAAGAAGTAAAGCTGTCACTGTTTGCAGATGACATGATACTATACATCAAGGATCCTAAAGATGCTACCAGAAAACTACTAGAACTAATCAATGAATTTGGTAAAGTAGCAGGGTACAACATTAATGCTCAGAAATCTCTGGCATTCCTATACACTAATGATGAAAACTCTGAAAGTGAAATCAAGAAAACACTCCCATTTACCATTGCAACAAAAAGAATAAAATATCTAGGAATAAACCTACCTAAGGAGACAAAAGACCTGTATGCAGAAAATTATAAGACACTGATGAAAGAAATTAAAGATGATACAAATAGATGGAGAGATATACCATGTTCTCTAATTGGAAGAATCAGCATTGTGAAAATGACTCTACTACCCAAAGCAATCTACAGATTCAGTGCAATCCCTATCAAACTACCACTGGCATTTTTCACAGAACTAAAACAAAAAATTTCAGAATTTGTATGGAAGCACAAAAGACCCCAAATAGCCAAAGCAATCTTGAGAATGAAAAACGGAGCTGGAGGAATCAGGCTCTCTGACTGCAGACTATACTACAAAGCTACAGTAATCAAGACAGTATGGTACTGGCACAGAAACAGAAAGATAGATCAATGGAACAGGATAGAAAGCCCAGAGATAAACCCACACACATATGGGCACCTTATCTTTGATAAAGGAGGCAGGAATGTACAGTGGTGAAAGGACAGCCTCTTCAATAATTGGTGCTGGGAAAACTGGACAGATACATGTAAAAGTATGAGATTAGATCACTCCCTAACACCATACACAAAAATAAGCTCAAAATGGATTAAAGACCTAAATGTAAGGCCAGAAACTATCAAACTCTTAGAGGAAAACACAGGCAGAACAATCTATGACATAAATCACAGCAAGATTCTTTGTTACCCACCTCCTAGAGAAATGGAAATAAAAACAAAAATAAACAAATGGGACCTAATGAAATGTCAAAGCTTTTGCACAGCAAAGGAAACCATAAACAAGACTAAAAGACAACTCTCAGAATGGGAGAAAATATTTGCAAATGAAGCAATTGACAAAGGATTAATCTCCAAAATTTATAAGCAGTTCATGCAGCTCAATAACAAAAGAACAAACAACCCAATCCAAAAATGGGCTGAAGACCTAAATAGACATTTCTCCAAAGAAGATATACAGACTGCCAACAAGCACTTGAAAGAATGCTCAACATCATTAATCATTAGAGAAATGCAAGTCAAAACTACAATGAGATATCAACTCACACTAGTCAGAATGGCCATCATCAAAAAATCTACAAACAATAAATGCTGGAGAGGGTGTGGAGAAAAGGGAACACTAACACACTGCTGGTGGGAATGTGAATTTGTACAGCCATTATGGAGAAGAGTATGGAGGTTCCTTAAAAAACTACAAATAGAACTACCATATGACCCAGTAATCCCACTACTAGGCATATACCCTGAGAAAACCATAATTCAAAAAGAGTCATATACCAAAATGTTCATTGCAGCTCTATTTACAATAGCCCGGAGATGAAAACAACTTAAGTGTCCATCATCGGATGAATGGATAAAGAAGATGTGGCACATATATACAATGGAATATTACTCAGCCATAAAAAGAAACGAAATTGAGCTATTTGTAATGAGGTGGATGGACCTAGAGTCTGTCATACAGAGTGAAGTAAGTCAGAAAGAGAAAGACAAATACCGTATGCTAACACATATATATGGAATTTAAGAAAAAAAAATGTCATGAAGATCCTAGTGGTAAGACAGGAATAAAGACACAGACCTACTAGAGAATGGACTTGAGGATACGGGGAGGGGGAAGGGTAAGCTGTGACAAAACGAGAGAGTGGCACGGACATATATACACTACCAAACGTAAAATAGATAGCTAGTGGGAAGCAGCCGCATAGCACAGGGAGATCAGCTCGGTGCTCTGTGACCACCTAGAGGGGTGGGATAGGGAGGGTGGGAGGGAGGGAGATGCAAGAGGGAAGAGATATGGGAACATATGTATATGTATGACTGATTCACTTTGTTGTAAAGCAAAAACTGATACACGATTGTAAAGCAATTATACTCCAATAAAGATGTTAAAAAAAAAAAAGACAGTATGGTAGTGGCACAAAAACAGAAATATAGATCAATGGAACAGGATAGAAAGCCCAGAGATAAACCCACGCACATATGGTCACCTTATCTTTGACAAAGGAGGCAAGAATATACAAGTCCCTCTTTGAACAGGTCTCTAAGGACTATCAGGTCTCCCTTCTCCGATGGAGGTAGAGGAATGGTGTAATACAAATATGCTAGGACAAATGAAAGGAGGCCCAAAATCAACAGAAGGCAATGAAGAGAAGGTCAGAGGTAAGTGGGAGAAGGGCAAGCTTTCTACATTTACCTGAACTGGTGTTCAGCTGGTCAACTAATGGGGTCACCCACCAGCTATACCTGGCATGTGAGGTCCAGTTAAAGGAAAAAAGGGGAGGTTCATAGTCGTCTAACACTCATTCTCATCTCTTCATGCAAACCCTACCATTCCATGCTCCAATTTCCTGAATAAGCAGTTATTTCAAGCCTCCAAGCCTTTGCTTCTTCTGCTCCCTCTGTCTGAGGATTCCCTTTTTCCATGCCCTTGTCTTCTGGTGAACTCATTTTTCAAGAAATAATTTACTATGCTTCTATCGTTCTCTCTGGTATTTGGACTTCAGTTTTATTTAAGAATTGTGGCTGGTGAATTCCTCTAAAACTCATAGTTTATGAATGCCTCAGGAACTCTCCCCACCCCAACCAAACTACTCAACACCAATTCTTGTCCCACACCACTCAGATGGTGGCCAGCTAGTCCTCCTTATGGGATAAGGGATATTCCCACTTGAAACCTAAGAAATAATGCTAATGTTATAGTATCATTCTAATGTCATTAATGATTTTAGATAATATAAACTGTGCACTTAAAATGTGCTAGACACCATGCTAAGTGCTTTATTTGCATCATCTCATTTAATCCTCACAACAATCCCATGAGGGTTATTGTGCTATTATACCCATTTTACAAATGAAAAAATTGAGGTATAGAGAAGCTAAGTAACTTGCCCAAGGTCAAAGACCTAGAAAGAGAGCTAAAATATGGGCCCAAACAGACTGAATCCAGAGGCTGAGTTCTCAACCACTGGTCTATGATGCTTCCAAAATGGAATGTACCACTTTTTTCCTACTTTCTCCATTGCTCAAGCAAGCCAAAAACCTAAGTTGCCCTGTACCTCTTCCTTCCAAATCCCTTCATCTCCAATCTCACTGAACCTATCTTAGTTCACTTCTTACTTGGATAATGACAACAATTGCCTAACTGTACTCTGCTATAATGCATGTTCCTCATAACAGCCAACTGGGCTTTTCAAATAAATCACAATCTGATCGGGTTACTCTCAACTGAATTCCTTTCAGTGATTCCTATAACCTGTGCAATGGTTCAAACTCCTGAACACACAGCAGACAAGGTTCTTTACTATCTAGCCAAATTCTTTCCTTTCAGCTCCATTTGCCATTTCCCTATATACATCATATTCCATTCAAACCAACCTTCTTAAAAGTTTCTAACAAAGCATATTCCTAATCCCTTCAATGTTGTAAATATTGTTCTACTCGACTACACAGTTCTTTATTTAGTAAATTTATATTACTGCTTCAAGTTTCAGCCCAAATGGCGCCTTCCTTGACCACAGTTAATTATAACCGTGTAATAGTTAATATTTGTTTAGCACTATGTCAGATACTATTCTAAATCCTATACATATTTTAACGGTCATTTAATCATTTGAACAACCCTATGAGGAAATTGAGGCAAAGAGTTGGCAGTTGCTGCCACTTCCGTGTATTTATGGAATTTATATACTTCTCTCCTCAAATTAAATTCTTGAGGGTAGAACAGTCCTCCTCATCTTTGTAATAGCTATGCTGGTATAGCGCCTGGCACATAATAGAAACAGGAGGAGCTCAATGAACATCTTTTGAACAATTGGCCAGAGCTGTGTCTCTAGGTTCTAACTGCAGACTTGGAAACTCTTCCTTGCCATTAGCCCTCTAATTTCTCCAGAGCATGCGAGGAGCATGAGTAGCAGAGTAGAGTAGCAGAGTCCCACATAAGCTTAAGGAACCTAACAGTATTTACTAAACGGTTCTGCTGAAATGTATACATACCCTCATATATACCATCAAGCTTTTTCTGCAGCTGTCTTCTTTTAAATTTTTACAAATTTCCATGCACCCAACAGGCATTCAGAAAATACTAGTCAACAATGACGACATTAAACATTACATATAAGAATTCTAGATAAAGGAATGTGGAGCTTACTCTGATCTCGCAGAAAGTCGATTTCTGTGGCCATTTAGATACAATTTGTTTGATGCTTTCACCACCTTTACTTTTCTTAAAAAGACACAAAGCTCGCTGTGAGGGAAAACAAATCTAAAGCAACGCTTCGGAGGTTGTCTACCACTTGAGCGGTGTAATCTGCATCCTACTCACGTGGCGCCAACAGCCCCGCCGCACCTCCTTCTCCCGAGTCCCAGCCGAGTCCCTCGCTCAAGCGAGACACAAGATTTCAGGTTTGCTGGGGACCCGCCAAGTGAATTCTGTTCCACGTTCACCCGAATCCCAGCCAGGTGGGACTAGGGATGTACAGGCGTCCCGCGGGTCACTCGGGGTCGTGTTGGGCCACTCAGGAGAGCGCCGAGAGAGCTGGCGGGCAGCCGGGTGGCGGCGTCCTTGGCGGAGCGTGGAGCGACTGCAGGACTGCCGAGAAGCCCGGGCCAAGCAGCGGAAGTCCACTCGGCCCGCCCTGCGACTTTGAAACCGGTGCCCCAGACCGCTCCTTGGAGACGGTGACGCCGTGCGTCATCACGCAGGCGTCGGCGTTACGTCATCGCGCTTCCTGAAGTTCTCTCACGCTATTAGTTGTCTGTCAAGCGATGGGCGGAGCTGTGGAAACCTGGATGACAGCCGGCTGAGCCAGCTGTGTGGCGGCGGGCAAGCTGGTGGGTCTGTGTCCTAGGATGGCTGGGCCCAGCGGGTTTTTTTGTCTTTTGTTTCTTTTTTTCTTTTATTCCTTTTTAAAAAAGAAACCCCCAAAAATGTAAACATAGGGCATTAACTACATATTTTCAATGCCCCCGTATCTTTGTTACCTAACACTTCCGGGCTGGGAGAACTCGCTGGCCAAAGCGGATGGTTGGAAAGCACGTAGGTTTCTGCGTCTGCGGTCTGAACCCAGACTGGCGTCTTCAGAGTCTACCTCCAAAGCTGGAGGATTCTGGGTATGAATTTGATAATCCCCAGAAACTAAGTACGTGGGGTTTTGGAGAAAGGACACAGCTGTTGTTTAAATAGTTAACCGCGTGGCAATAAGACATGTAGTTAGATCCTCCAAAGATCCTGCAAATTCAGCAGTTATTTCTTTAGAGATAACTTTGATTCCTCAAAAAAAGAAGGAAAGACAAATTCACATTTTTTGCAAGAAATAATGAGGTAAAACTTTACATTTGTATACCGATTACAATCCATCTTTAAAAAGTGATTATGTCTGGATTTAAAGCTCATCATTATTTTCAAAAGTTAACAGAGGAAATTTCAATCCCAGCAATCAAAATGTTAACTTGAAGCCAGCCACCAGTCTTAGTGCTTTTTAATCAAATATGTGTTTTTATGGCTTGAGGTAAAGTTTCTAAATAGACATGCAGAAGTAGTCGATTTAGCTTTCTTTTTAACAGTTTAAGAAGTTTTTGTTGTTTGTACTCATACTGTTATATAAACAAAATAATGTTAGCAGAATGTATTAAGAAATTTTTTAAATGCGTCCAGCTGTATCCAGTTAGGTATTCGAAGTCCTGTTACAGGTTTTCTCCATACTCACTATTAAGAAAATGAGATGGTCCTTCCCCTAAAGACTGGTTGTTACATATGGAGGCACATCTAATAACTATAAAAACTTTAATTTAGCTTTGAGTTAGTGAAGATTGTACTTGATCTGGTTTTTAGTGGCCATGAAGTTAACACAAAAACCTGTTGGAAGGAAAAATTGAAAGTGCAAACTCCAACTCTTTTTCGAAGTCACTGTGTGGCTTTTTCTTCAGGAATGTCTCTCTGACTCCCCAATGACTTGTTTGTATCTTCCCCTACATTTGAACCTTGTATACTGTCATAGGGGGATTTAACTTGGCACCAAACAAGTAGTCATAAACTTAACTCTACATTTACACTAGAAGTTGATAAGATATTAGTATGGGTGAAAGCAAACAGTACTTTCTGGATGTAAATGATGAGGTGGTCTTCACATTGCAAAAATTAAATATCCAAAATTGGAGTTTTTATCTCTGTACTTGAATTATATGGCCTAGATGGTCAAGGTCAATACAAACTATATAGTTGTTGAGTTTTGAGGTGTGGTGGTTTGTTTGTTGGTGGCTTTTTTTGTTGTTGTTGTTGTTACAAGATTTTTACTGGTTGAATTTTAATGAAGTACTTTCAAAATAATTTTCATCTGTAAGAAACAAAATTGCTATGATTTCACTTATCTTTATCTGCTCTAGTGTTCTTCCTTCTTAAAGCTTCCCTTCTGTTCTCTACCCACTTATCCCAAGGTAGGTGCTTCCTTTGTACTTACTTCGTGCTTCTTCCTGCAGTGTCTATCATATTGTTTTGTAGTTTGACTCCAGGCTCCATCATAGTACCTGGAACACAATGAGCACTCAATAAGTATCTGATGAAGGAATTAATTTAAAGAATGTGTGTGTATAGGAAGTATCTATTACTGTAATTGAGTACAAGGAATGAGAAGCAGAGAAAAGTACTTAGTATGTGTTTAACCATTATCTAGTCACTAATTCATGTTTTTTATATTGATATATTTCTGCAATAAGGAAAGCCCTAAAAATTAATAGATTTCACTAATATTAATTTATGCAGTAAATTGACATTGAGTTCCAAGTACTGTGGGGAAAGCATCATGAAGAATACAAAGTTGGAAGTTTAAGCTAGGATCAAAACTTCTTTTTAACATTGTCTGATATTATTAAATGCCATAAAAAGTGATTTTTTAAAAACTCTTAATAATTATGTTTATTTGACCAACCAAGAGAAGAATGGCCTAGAAATTCAATCTCCCTTTTTAAGCTTATCTTTTTTATTATTATAATTATTGTAGTAAAAAACACATAACATGAAATCTACTCTTAATTTTTAAAGTGTCAAGCACAGTATTGTTAACTCTATGCACATTGCTGTACAGCAGATCTTTAGAACGGTTTCATCTTGCATGACTGAAACTCTGTACCTATGGAACAACAACTCCCCATTTCCCTCTCCCACCAAAAGTGATTTTTATAAAACAAAAATAATCATTCTGTTAAAACAAACACAAAAGTTGTTTTTCCCCCAAGAAAGTTTTTTAAAGTATGTTATAAGCAGAATATATTTAGGCTGAACCATGTGAAACTGTTGATTTTTTCCAAAATTTCATATGGCTTAGCTTAATATTTTAACTGAAAATATCTGAATTATGGCAACACCCCAGTGTAATATCTGCTCTTGCAGACTGGGAGAAAATTACAGTAACTTTACTTAAACCTATAGAATATGCATGCTCTTCTCAGAGTAGCTGTGACGCTCAGGTGTAGTGACTCCTTGCTGAATTAAACCCATAGATCCTATTAAAGTTTTGGTAACTCTCAGCAACTAGGATACAGAGCAATTCTATTTGGAAGCACTGTAATTCTGTAAATTATTATCTTTTTGTGAGAAGTTTAATACTTTATACATGATTTAGTTATTAATTTATTATCCTATAAAGAAACAATAATTTCACATTGCCTTGGGTGAAAGAGACACTAAGAAAATAGGCTAAGTGGTGCTGGGAAAACTAGACAGCTACATGTAAAAGAATGAAGAACACTGCCTAATACCATACACAAAAATAAACTCCAAATGGATTAAAGACCTAAATTTAAGACCAGACACTATAAAACTCTTAGAGGAAAACATAGGAGAAACACCCTTTGACATAAACCACAGCAAGATCTTTTTTGACCCACCTCCTAGAGTAATGGAAATAAAAACAAAAATAAACAAATGGGACTTAATTAAACTTAAAAGCTTTTGCACAGCAAAGGAAACCATAAATAGGACAAAAAACCAACCCTCAGAATGGGAGAAAATATTTGCAAATGAAACAGACAAAGGAGTAATCTCCAAAATATACAAACAGCTCATGGAGCTGAATATCAAAAAAAAAAAAAAAATCCAATTAAGAAATGGGCAGAAGACCTAAATGGACATTTCACCAAGGAAGACATACAGATGGCCAAGAGGCACATGAAAAGATGCTCAACATCACTAATTATTAGAGAAATGCAAAACAAAAGTACCATGAGGTCTCACCTCATGCCGGTCAGAATGGCCATTATCAAAAAATCTAGAAATAATAAATGCTGAAAAGGGTGTGGCGAAAAGGGAACCCTCCTGCACTGTTGGTGGGAATGTAAATTGATAAAATCACTATGGAAAACAGTATGGAGTTTCCTTAAAAAAGTAAAAATAGAACTATCATATGACCCAGCAATCCCACTACTGGGCATATACTCTGAGAAAACCATAATTCAAAAAGAGACATGTACCACAGTGTTCACTGCAGCACTATTTACAATAGACAGGACATGGAACCAACCGAAATGTCCATCGACAGCTGAATGGATAAAGAAGATGTGGTACATACATACAATGGAATATTACTCAGCCATAAAAAGAAACAAAATTGAGTTATTGGTAGTGAGGTGGGTGGACCTAGAGTCTGTCATACAGAAAGAGAAAAACAAATACCATATGCTAACACATATATATGGAATCTTTAAAAAAATGGTACTGATGAACCTAGTTGCAGGACAGGAATAAAGATGTAGACATAGAGAATGGACTTGAGGACAGGGGGTGGGAGGGGGAAGCTGGGGCGAAGTGAGAGTAGCATGGACATATACACACTACCAAATGTAAAATAGATAGCTAGTGGGAAGCAGCCCCATAGCACAGGGAGATTAGCTCCGTGCTTTGCGATGACCTAGAGGGTTGGGATAGGGAGGATGGTAGGGAGGCTCAGGAGGGAGGGGATATGGGGACATATGTATGCATATGGCTGATTCACTTTGGTGTACAACAGAAACTAACACAGTATTGTGAAGCAATTATACTCCAATAAAGATCTATTAAAAAAAGAAAATAGGCTGATAGATGCCGAAACTGCTAGGATAGTTAAGACTGAAGCAACCAGAACCATATCTCCAGAGCACTTAACCATATTCCATGATCTCAAGGGTCAGACTATCCTGCCTGAAAGTCTATTTTTCTATAAGAAAACCACCTCAGAAACAGGTAATTTTAATGATTTGAGCAGAAAAATGTTTTCTTTAGGCAAATCTATATACTTTAATAATAATAATCTTTTTTTAGTACTTACTATGCCCTAGGCACTGTTCTAAATACTTTGTATGTATATTAACTCATTTAATCCTCACAAAACCTTGTAAGGTAGTTGCTATTTTTAAATCCCTTTTACAATAACTTGCTAATGATCGCAGTTGGAAAGTGCCTGAATTTCGATTTGAACCCAGGCACTCTGGTGCCAATGTTAGAATCGTTGACCACTATGTTTATACCTCCCAGCAGGATAATATAATTTGCAGCTAGGATAATATTATTTACAGCTAGTGTAATATAATTTACAATTTTTGCTTATATAGCCAGTTAGCCTTTAGTTACATTAAGTGAATTATTGCCGGACGTGTTCTATTGTAATCTTATGATTTACAGTTGATTTTTAAATTGTGCAACAATTTTAAATATTGCTGAGTTACCCTTCCATCTTCCTCTAGAAAACCGCTCAAACTTCTGTGGAACGATTAAAAGTCTTCAGACTTTTAAGTCTTCAGACTTTAAGGACCAGCGGTGGTCCTTCAACAGGTCTCTGTGCTTCAGTCCGCCAAGTCCCTCCCCCAGAGCGTGCGGGCGGCGGGGCAGAGCCGCAGGTCCTTTGACCTCGGCCGCAGGGAGCGAGCGAGTGTTGGCCCGAGAAGAGACTCCTGGTCTGTGTTCCCTCCTTGTCAACGCTTTCTCCACTCTGTCGTTCCTCCCGCCTTCTCCTAGTCTTGTTGGCTTTTTCTCTTGCAACTTATTTTTCAGCTGCTTCTCCTGGCGGCACAGTTTCCTCCCACTTTCGGGCTGACTTCCTCCTTTCTCCGTTTCTCTCTTAAATGGACGCGGGAGACGGGGAGTGGGGGCGGGGAAGATGCAAACTGAAAAAAAATCATTTTTGTAGAAAACTGAAAACAAAAGTTCGTGAATAGAATATTTGGAAATTTTCCTCACAAAACGTTCAGGTGAGAAAACACATTTTCCATAACTTCCTTCTTTTAACCTTTGTGGAATTTTTTTTTTTTTTTTTTTTTTTTTTTTTTTTCCTCTCTAGGCTCTTAATGCTCCGGGGTTCCGTCTCATTTTTCTTCCTTCATTTCCTTTTAAGGTCTTCCCATAGTACAAGTAAAGCATGAAAATAATTAGTTTCGACTTTTTTTGATGAAAGAATAATTTGAAGAATAGAAGTTAAAATGTGGAAAAGTACAGATTAATAATAAACATTCTTTTTAAGAAAGTTTACACAGCCAACATAAAAATTGTATAATAGAATGGTGTTCACCTTGAATGAATATATTCTTTTAATAATATTCCTAATATTCATTCTGACTTTTTAGAAATGTTCAGCATATATAACGTAAGGGAGAAAAGAGGTCGTCACTATACTGTTTGAGAGATCCAGCTTAAAATTAGACTTTAAAGCATATCTTTAATAATTTAGTTTTGAATAAATGCATGTCTATCATAGTATAAAATTCAAATATATTAAAAAAAAAACTGATACAGTTGAAAGTAAATCTTGCTTCCTCAGCTTTCTCAGGCAGATAATCCCCTCCAAAGAGGCAACCACTGCTACACTGGTTTCTTGTATATGCTTCCTGAGATAGTATATGCATTCACAAGCATATATGCAAATAGTCTTCCTTTTTATTAAGTAAATGTATACTTTTTGCACCTTGCTTTTTGCATCTAATATATTTTAGTTATATATATAGAGCTGCCTCACTCTTTTTAACAGCTGTGGTATTTCCTTGTAAGATATAGCATAATTTATTTACTAGTTCTCTACTGACAGGTATTTAAGTTGCTTACAATATTTTGTTATTCTAAACAATATTTCAGTGGATATCTTTTAACTTATGTCTTTTTGAATATGTACAGGTATAATAACTCCTAGAACTAGAATTGTTGAGTCAGAGGTCATTTGCATTTTTTGTTTTGATAGATATTGAGGGATTGCTCTTGACAGAGTCTGTGCCAGTTATGCCCCAACAGCAATATATTGATTGTTTCTCAGCGTCTTCATTATCACAGCATTTTATCAAACTTTCTGATTCTTGACAATCTAAGGGAAAAATACTAATTTATTGTTGTTTAATTTGCATTTCTATCATTATTAATGAGACCGAACATTTTGCATTTTCTTTCTGTGAGCTGGCTATTCATAACTTTACCCATTTTTTTTGTTGGGATGGGCTTTTCATTATTGATTTCTAGGAGCCCTTTAAACATTAAAGAACTGAGTTATTTGTCTGAACTATGAGTTGCAGATATTTTTTCCCAAACTGTCTTTGATTTTGTAATTGGGTTTTTTTGGTGGAGGAAGGCAGATTTTTGCTTTTCTTAAAAAATGTTTAGGGCTTCTCTGGTGGCGCAGTGATTGAGAGTCTGCCTGCCGATGCAGGGGACACGGGTTCGTACCCCGGTCCGGGAAGATCCCACATGCCACGGAGCGGCTGGGCCCGTGAGCCATAGCCGCTGAGCCTGCGCGTCCGGAGCCTGTGCTCCGCAACGAGAGAGGCCACAACAGTGAGAGGCCCGCATACCGGAAAAAAAAAAAAAAAAAAAAGTTTATATAGCCAAATGTATCAGTTTTTTTTTTTTTAAATGTCTTCTGGGTTTGGGATTATATCTTAAAAGGCTTTTTTCTGCTCTAAGATCATCTTTTAAAAACAACCTCCTGATTTTTACTTTCTTGATTTTATTTGGTTTGATTTTTATGTTTATATCTTTGATTCATTTAAAGCTTAGTTTGGTGTAGGGATCCAACTTTATTAAGTTGGAGTGCAAAATGAACCAACTGCTAATGGATCTGGTCGGTTAGGACATGAGTCCTGGTTGATTAGCTACGTGAGAATCATCCCCAACTCCCCATAGACTTTCTTACACTTTATTTCTCCAGTACCTGCTATGGTGCCCAAAACGAAGTGAGTAGCTAATAAACCTTTGATAAACTAATTTGAGAGGAAATTTCTAGATATGATGTCTTATCTTAGTTATTTGCCATTGTTCTAATATATAGTGTTGAAAGAGATAGTGATACCACTAACAGTTGATTTCTCCTGCATAAAATCTTAGAATCATGAAATTTTAGATCCAGAGACTAGAACAGTTATTCACTCCACAAATAAATAATAAGTTCCTATTACTTACAGGCATTCTAGCTAGGGATGCAGAGAAAATAAAACAAGTACAACATGTCATGTAGTGTAAGTGCTGTGAATCAAAACAGCAGTGTATGGGCAATAGAGAGTGACAGGGAATGGAATGCTGCATGGATGCCCACTAGCCCAGGTTGTGAAAGACATTAATAAACGAACTGTCTCTACTTCATATGAGCACGTGTGCAAACAATGAAAATTGAAAGGTAGTGGGGGTTAAGCCTCCACAATCCTAAGTGTCCCCAGGGAGCTGAAAATCAATTGTCTCTGCGTCCATGTTATCTTTAGATTAGATCGTAAACTAGTGAGCAGGCCTATAATTTTTAGGTTGATTTTGTTATATTATGCATGCTTAGATTGACGTGAGTGTTCTTTAAGCAAATTAATAAATTTGTTCTGATAAGAAACTAAGGTCATTTTATGCAAAAAGCCAAAATTATATTCTACCCTTGGGCATGTCAGCCATGGCACTCTTCCCTACTAGTGGAAGTCTAGCTGATATTTCTTGCAGTAATTTCCAGGCAATATTCAAAGAAATCTTAGGAGAAAAGGCAGAAAGAACCAGAAAGACTTAGGTTTTCAGTACCTTATACTGCCAACAAGAGTAGCTCTGCTTTTATCATTTATCTCTTCTTATCGTCCAGTTAAGATTACATTTTGAAGTAATTTGAAGCCATACTCTGACCATGACCCATCATGTGTGCATGGAACTGACAGGCCATTTTTAGGAGCACATCACTGCATATGGTTTAATTCCATTTAGACATAGAGACGATGGCCTAAAAGAACTGGGAGTTGAAAATTCCATGGTGGAAACCCACTGATTAGGATAGGGATCCCTTTAATGTGTGCAGCATTTTTTTGTGGATATGCTGGTTGCATGGAGAATTAGTGAATCAACCAAAACTTCCTAGTCGCTGAGCTATATTTTCCCAGGATTGTCAAGAATTGTCAAGCCCTAAGTTAGGAGCATAGCATATTGGTGCCAGAATCAGATTTAATCAGCATTTCTAACATCTTGATTTATTCTTATTTCTTCCTATATGCTGCAAGAGGGTACTTACATACCAAAATTTGTAGTAGAGGGTGATATATTTATTTTGAAGAATGTGCCTTGATATTTCAACTAAAGAAAATAAATTTATTTTTGAGGTATTTTATTCCAGGCAAATCAGGACTCGATTCCACATAAGTCAGAATCAGTTTATACAGTCTTATCACTAACTGAGCTTATTTCAGTGATGAAGAATATAAATTGCGGAACATATCCTCTTCTGAAATGCTGTTAGTTGCAAATGGGTTGCAATACAAGAACTATTTTTTAATTTTAGAAGTTATCTATTAAAATTTCTTAGCATATAGTGAAAACTGAGAAAAGCTACATACTTTACAAAAAGGTTTTTGGAGATCTTGGATTCTGTATGCGACACAGAACTTAAGTATTTGGATCTCCCAGTGCTGGGCACATAGTAGGTATTCAGTACATATTTGTTGAAATAAATTTATTGAAGTATATTTTTATGAAGCCATCACATTGTATACCTTAAATATATATAATTTTTGTCAGTTATATGTCAATAAACCTGAAAAAAATGTTAAGAAATAAATTTATTCAAAATGTAAAACTTTATTACTTGCAATAAAAATAACATGAAGCAAGGAAATGCATTCAGTGACTTCAGGTAAGCGAAATTAGTCTGGAAATACCATCATTTATAATCAAGTTTATCTTTTGGAAAAGACGTAAGGACCTAGTATAATTTAGGGGAATCCATTATTCCCAAAATAAGGTTTTCATCTGTTTGCAGATTCCTGAAATGTCTTCATCTGGGAAAGCATGGCTGACATTGGTTCAGTTTCTTGATTTATTAGCTATTTGACCTTGGACAAGTCTGTTTCTTTGTTTGTAATGAAGATAATAATAGTTCCTCTACAAGTTTTTGTGAAATTAAATGAGATAATGTTTATAAAATGTTTGATCCATAGTGTTCAACAAAACATAATTTTATTAATATAATACTATGTCCTTCCATTTAATCCTGAGAGTAACAATTTAAAATGCAAATACTGCTTGCATCAGATGTACTTAGTCTATTTCAAAGATTAAATGATAGCAGATTTTGTTCCCATATTTCAATTGGAGAAAAGGGATTAACCGAGCAAATGGTCATTTAACACTTGAAATATCAAAAATGGAAAAGTCTAAGAAAAACCATACCCTGAGACTAGGGAAGACATTAAACTCTGCCTGCCTTCAAATGGTTGAAGCCCCCTACTCTCCCACCCCAAAAAGAAAAGAGTTTTAACCAAAAGAACTGGTGTTAACAGCAATGCTTGCACTCATTTATAGAGACTTTGAAAAATCAAATTGAATTTTACTATAAAGATCTTGATTCCCAGGGGATCCAGTAATTCATCTGCACATTTTACAATAAGACAAAAGATGGCATATAAACTCATAGTGCTTAGTTGTTAAATACATGAACAGTTTGCAGTGGATTTACTTACAGTTCTTAAAAACTATTTTGATACACTCTTTAGTAGGTAACTCGAGGTGGATCTAGACTTAATGTCTTAAAGCTTTTAGGATCCAACTACCTATTTTATAATAGAACTCCATGTCCATGATTTACCATAACACAAATGGCCTTTTGACTCTCAGAACCTTGTTCTTGTCACTCTACTGCCTTCTTGCCTTTGAAATTTGGCTTTGAAATTTTCATTCCTTTCTAAAGGAAACATTTGTAAATTGTTAAAGAGTTTTTTTTAAATATTTTTTCCCATTAGAGTCTTCAAATGGATTTTAAAATTGAACACACTTGGGATGGTTTTCCAGTGAAGCATGAGCCAGTGTTTGTCAGGCTGAATCCAGGTGATAGAGGAGTGATGATGGAAGTTAGCGCTCCATTTTTCAATGATCCTCCAGCCCCACTAGGAGAACCGGGAAAGCCTTTCAATGAACTGTGGGATTATGAAGGTAAGTGGAAGTACTGTATTTTATTGCAGACATAAATCTTTTTATAATAACCTCTCATAGAACTATTATTTTATCTTGCTGTAAGGAGGTGAGTGCTTCTGAGCAACTGACATGTGCAGTTTCTGATATTTCCTACCAATCTCGCACTCTTGACTTTTTCACGTTACCTATGTGACTTCGACTATAGAACAGTGAAAAATGGCAATTACAAATCCAGATTTTTTAATTGCTGCTATATTTCCTTCCTTTACTTCTGTTACCTATTCTAAGAAGAGTTCAGCATTTGTTTTGTTTTTAAGTATCTTCAAATTGCCACTTTAACCTTATAAACCTTCTTTATGGAAGCTTTGGGGTGTTTCACTTATTATGAAAACACCATTAACTTAAACATGAAATGTAGTTTTTATTTTATACTGGCAAGTAATCTCACACATTAAGTGAGGGCTAAAAGACCGGACATGAAATTCCACTTTCAGGTTTGCTGTATGATCACCTTCTAATGAATCCTAATTAAGCCACCAAACTTATCTTTCTTAAATAATCTTTATGATGCCATTTCCTAGATTACAAATCATTAGTGTCCCTAAGATAAGGTTCAAACCCTTCCCATAAGCTTCCAGGGTACTCCTGAATCAAGCTATCAAATTAAACCAAAAGTTCTTGACTTCCAAAAGGCTGGTAGTCTCATTCGTGCATATTCTCACTCATGTACCTTTTCTCATTGAAGTCCCCCTGCTTCTAATGTACATCGTTCAAGGTCTAACTCAGGTTTCATTTCTTCAAAGAAACCTTTGATGACTCTTCTAGTCCATAGTAACATCTACTTTCTCTATGCCATCTATATAGTATGCATTTTGTCAGTGTTAATCTATCATATGTTAAACATATGTTGTCTTTTATTGTTACAGAACTCGTATATACCAGCTTCCTTTTGGTGTACAGACTAATGTGAGTTATCTACTGGAGGTACTATAGACACCAAACTCAACTAGTCCTAAACTCAACTCATCCACTTCTCTCATAAACTTGCTTCTTTCACTAATTGCCCAATCTCAGTCAACAGCACTATAATACATCGAATCACCAAATGTAGAAATGTGAGATCTTTCCAAGATATCCTTCTCTCTCACTCTCCATATTTGGATTTATTTGTTAAGTCCTGTCAGTTTCACCTCCTAAATGTTTCTCTCATTTATTATCTCTTCTTCATCCTACCATCCTTGCCATAGGTAAAAGACTTTAAAAGGAACAATAAGACTCTGAGTTGTTGATGGGGCTATATCTATATCTTAGATATTTTATTATTATAAAAATAACACATGGAAAACTAGAAATAACCTAAATGTCTGTCAATAAAGAATTATGTGAATAAATCATAACATTCTATAGAAGAATACTATGCAGTAATTAAAAAGAATTAGGTATCTATATGCTGTACAGTTTGTGTGTGTGTGTGTGTGTGAAGAAAGCAAGATGTAATCAAAAAATAATTCCATATATTTTTTTTAATCTATACAGGTAAAATAGATTATGGAAGGACAGAAAAAGTCTGATAGGTTTTAGAGCAAATTGGGAAGAAAAGGACTTTGACTTTTTACTTACATATATGTTTATGTTCTTTTAATAATTTAAAAGAAACGTGTCATTTTTATAATTATACAGTGTTTTAAATAAACATGCTCAGAAAATTTCAGGAAATTATAAAGAAAAATCACTCACCTGTATTCCACCTGTCAGAGATAACCAACCATAACATTCTTGTGCATGTTTTGCAGGCATCGAAGCACAGGCATACGTGCACATTTTTGTTTCATGTGCATTTGGTTATTGCTCTGCAGCCTACTTACCAAATATCATGGATATCTTCCTATATCAAAAAATATTTAATTGTATATTTTATTTTAATGACTGCATTGTATTCTATTACATGGAATACACAGATTCCATAATTTAACAGGTCTCCTATATAATACGATATTTATTTATATAACAGGAGATAACAATTTAGACCATTTCTTTTTGAGTAATATTGTACTTTGATGAATAGCATCTTACTTCTTTTTCAGTTGTGTGATTATTTCCTTAGGATAAATTCCTAGAAGAAGATAACTAGCTCAGAGTCTGTGTGATATGTTCATTTCTTTACAACCTCACCAACACTAGGCTTCATTAATATTTTTATTTTATGGCAATCTGATATGGGGAAAAAATGATGATTTATTTTCTATGTATTTTTTTCTTCCAGGCAATGTCTATTTATTTTATTTTCCCCTTTTCCTAGTGGTGATATAGCTTTAATTAAAAATAATGCATTAATTCACTTTATATTCTAAAGGTATAAACAAATTATTTATTGTTGAAGCAAAATTAAGTTTCTCAATATGTCATATCTCTGTTTTCAAAAGTTGTGGAAGCATTTTTCTTGAATGACATAACTGAACAGTATTTAGAAGTTGAACTTTGTCCGTAAGTATAAAATATTTCTTCTAACTCACTACTATATATTTTGAACACATTATTTTCTAATTATAAATCATGGATATAGTAAAAGCTCACTAATTCTAGTTAACTACTCAGAATGCTAATTTGAATTAATCTGAATTATATATAATTCCTTATTTTCAACTAAATGTATAATGTAGGATATATAAGGTTTTGAAAATATTATATTGATACTATTTTCAATTCACTAATGTAGTTGGTTTTCTAATAAATTTGAAGGTTTTTTTGCAAAATGAAAATTATTATAAAACTCTTTCATTATTTACTCTGTAAATTTGCATTGTTATATATTAGCTATTTAGAAATAAAGGGAGGCATATTCATTATTTACTCTGTAAATTTGCATTATTATATATTAGCTATTTAGAAATAAAGGGAGGCATATAGGTATAACGAATTGAACTACTTTATGAAAATGTTTCTTTTAGGGGATTCTTTTAATAACTAGATTAAACCTTAATTTTATATATTACATAGTTATGTATTCATGTATTCCTTCCTTTATTTATCATTCATTTACTGAGGGTATACTTTGTCACTTTATGTTCAGTGCCAAGGATAAAAACTAAATCACACATGGCTTTTCCTAGACTTATGAAAAATACTAACCTTGGACTCTCTCTGCACAAATTTAACTGGTCCTTAGGAACTCTCTACCTGGTTGGCAGTTTTTTTCCTGTAGAAGTCAAAAAGTAAATTTATACCTACCTGTTATCTAAATTATAAGAAATTTTAAGTTAATATTTAGAAATGAAATATTTCTTTATATTTCCATTACTCATTTAAAATGACATTTAAATACTTCTCAGCATCTGTTATCTAGTAGCCTTTGTCCTTTTGTAGACTGAGCAGAGTCCTGAACAATTGATTTCAATGAGATTTTGGATATCATTTTCTTCTCCCTTATTTTGATTTCTTGCTAATGCTAGTGTGGAAAATATAGCTCTTCACAATTATATATTTCAGAAGAGTAATTATATATCTTTGTTACCCTTCAACTAACATGCCAAAATCTTTTTTTGAAATATATGATTAATTCTCATAAACTGTAATGTGAGGTAAGAAAATTTCACCATACACGTGAGGAAGCTAAGGCAAATAGGTTTATAACTTGTCTAGAAGATAGTCAAGAACTTGGATCTGCTAGAATTCTAAAGTTACATCCTTAGTTTAAATTTTTAGATGATAATATCAGTTTATTTTTATAAAGTGATGACTTAGCATAAGATGCATCAGCTAATTAGATTATGTTTTGTTAGGAAATTATTCAATAACTATAATGTATAAAATTAATAAATTCTAAAAGTTTGTTTTTAGATACATTAGGACAGTTAATTATCAAGAATCATGGTTTTGCTTCAGGCAATTAACTCCTGTGACAGTTAACCTCTAGGAAAGCAACTTGAATATGTTTGTTTGAATTTTTAAGAACTTTTATTGTTCTTAGGATATTCTTAAGGTTGCATAATAACAATAAAAAGAAGCAGAGAACTTTTTTTTTTTTTTTTTTTTTTTTTTTTTTTTGTGGTACGCGGGCCTCTCACTGTTGTGGCCTCTCCCGTTGCGGAGCACAGGCTCCCGACGCACAGGCTCAGCGGCCATAGCTCATGGGCCCAGCCACTCCGCGGCATGTGGGATCCTCCCGGACCGGGGCCCGAACCCGTGTCCCCTGCATCGGCAGGCGGATTCTCAACCACTGCGCCACCAGGGAAGCCCCAGAGAACTTTTAAATGGAAAAGAATACTTGTTTTCTGTTAGACTAGTTTCTTGAAGGAAATCCTTTGTGAAAAGCTCCCAACAGACCATCTGTGTCAGAATGTTTAGATATAGTCTTTTCCAGAGACCGTAAATTTGCTTCATGTAACTATTTGAAATCTTTTGATTCTTACTGACACGGATAATCCCAATTATGCTCTCTTATTAGAATTTTCTTTTGGGAGTATGTTGTGCTTCTCCTTGAAGATGTGACATCAGTGTCAGAACTAATGGTTGAAAGCAGGAAAACACAGCAGGCAGATAGGTCGAGGACTGTTGTATGAGAAAATAGTTACAAATTAAAGTCTTCAACCTGTTAAGTAGTTTTAGACAATCTATATTTTTATCTTCCATCTTCCTAATGAGCTTCAATACAGTTTTCTTATAGAAATAACCTTTAATATGTTTGTTGGATTTTGACCTGGAAATTGGTGCCAGCTTCCCTTAGGATACTTTCATTTTTGAAATGAGTTTTATTATGAACTCCAGATACCCCACCCCTTTTGCATACTTTGGACCATCTAACCAATTGAAGTATTTCATATAGTTTCCTATTTAAAGAATATAAAAAGGAGTCTGAACATGTGTAGCTTTATGCATTTGACAGCAATTGCCTGGAAAGTGTTAAACCCAAAGAAGCTATTTTTAAGTAACTGAACACGCTGGCTGTCCCTGTAATTATCCAATATTCATACTGCATCTTTTAATTATTTGGAAATTTAGTTACAAGCATACACATGGCAGATATGAAGGATAGTGAAGAAAATAATGTTTATTTCAAACACTCATGAAGAATTTTAATTTTGACAGCCATGGACAGCATTTGGTGCTTTTACTCTCTGGAAAAAGAAATGTGTGGAAAGTAAGTAAATAAAAATATGAGACAAAATCCTTAAGTGTATAAGATAGATAGATTTTTTAATGTTAATATATACATATTTAAGTGTTATTATATTATAAATATGAATTTACCTTTTGTGTTTCACATGTTGTTTCTGTAGCAAGAACTTGATCTATCATTCAAAGCGTGCAGAGGAGAGACAAAATGGGAAGGTAGAGCTTATCTTCCTTGGAGTTATTTTCCACCAAATGTGACAAAATTCAATTCATTTGCAATTCATGGATCAAAAGATAAAAGAAGCTATGAAGCTCTTTACCCTGTACTTCCACATGAGCTACAGCAAGGACAAAAACCTGATTTGTAAGTAGAAAATAAATGAAAATATGTCCTAACTATAAGAGTTTTTAAAAATTAATTCTTGGTAGAGTAGTAGTAACATTTTTTGGTCAAAGAAGACACGTGTAAAAGCACCAAGTAGAGTTCTATGTTTCCTGATGGTCTTCAGTGAGTATTTGGCAAACTGACTTTGGACAGTCTCTCTCACTGCTGTCAGTAGAGCACTTAGATTGCCATGGCAGTGTGAGAAAAGTCTTGCTTAGTGAGTATTACTACAACTGGCTTAGAAGTGTGGTTGTAAGTTTATTTATGATCCCTTTCAGAGCGAAATGGCCAGAGGCATCTTTGTTTCCTGGTGTGAGCAAAGGGTTAATAAATCCTTTCCCCTGCTGCTTGAGAATCTGACATTAAGTCAACTCTCTAGTTCTCTTCTCCTGGTAACCTCATAAGGATAAAAATGTCAGCTATATTTCTAGGCAGCATAGATGGAGACAGCACAGCTTTGGGATTTCCCTTTAACAGTAATGTTCTCTGTGGGGACCCTGGAAGCTATACCTAGGGAGTTATTGCAAGAAATACTGTCTCCTGTTGGACAGCGGGCATACAAGCCAGGAGATTTCCAATGCTTTCCCATTTTGAGTCTGATCTCTTTGCACCTGAAGCTGTCACTTAAGGAGAATGTAGCCCTGGCCAGCCTTATGAATGCTTCATGGACCGCTGCAAACACTACCAGCTCAGGGAGGAAAGCCAGCCACTGTCCTGGGGCGAGCTGAGATTCCTGCGCTATAGTGCATACTCAAGTGACCAACATAGTCTGTGAGTCTGCGTGTTTAGAAAAGCCTAACAGAGACATCGTAGTGGGCTTTGCACTCTGGTACACAGATTTCGCTGCCTTTTCACCCTTGGAAAGTGCTGCACTGTTCTTCTCCCTTGACCTTCCTGTCGTGCTCTTACTCCGCTGTACTTGACTTTTTATCTCTTCTAGCTTATTACTTTTTTCTGCCAGATGCATTTTTCCCTTTTCCCCTTGCTTTTCTTGGAAAAGCCTATTTCTCCCTTTCTTTCTCTTATCCTTAACTGCTTAATCTGGATTGACTAAAACTGGCTCAGCCTGGTCAGATGGGCAGAGTAGGACAGGAATCTAGATGTAACTCACCCAAGGCTCTCATATCAAGATGGTATGTTTCTCTGGCTCTTCACAAGCTAATGTATTCCTGTATTCAGGCTTCCTATGTATAGGTTATCAGAGGCTTACTCTAGGTAAAAGTATGATTATGCCATTGGCTAGGGCAGAGTGATTTCCTACAGAGCTGGGTTCCATTGCAGCACGTTAGCTAACCTTTCTCTCCTCATTAAACCACAATAGAAAGCTTCCTAATGGTTAAATGGTTTTCCTAGAAAGAAAAGAACTAGAATTAACCCTCTTTTACATAAACCTGCCTTGCTTTGGCAAAGGAGTCTGTTCTTTAATCTGTTGAGCTGAAACTTTTAAAAAAACAGTTATTTACATAACTGATATAAATCATCAAAGTTTGAATATGAAAACATCTGTAAGAGTATAACATTATTTGTTTAAGGCTAGATGGAATGAGTCAAGTTTTCAGGGTTGGTTTTTATTTCTCCCTTCAGCTGTGAGGGAGCTATCTGCAGAACTGAAAGGAGAGTGCTTTGAGATATGGGTGAATATTTTTGGAGTTGAATGATTGCTAGAGTGAGAAAATTGTACATGTAGAATACATCTTACCTTTGATATTCTTAAAATAGAATGTCCTATAACAGATATAACAAAATAAATAGCCCTTCAGGACAGCTTTTTCACAAATGCATAATTCATTTCAATTCCAACCATCTTTTTCTTTGCATTTAGCCATCGTCTGGAATACTTCAAGCCTTTCAATTTTAACACACTGCTCGGAGAAGAGTGGAAACAACCAGAGTCAGACCTGTGGCTAACAGAGAAACCTTATGTGTAGGAGTATAGTAGATGACCATATCAATCATTTCTTCTCTATACCTTTTAAGGTAAACTAATAATAAGTATAATCTCTTTCAAGATACCATGAACATATTTCAATGATAAATATTTCATAGAGGTCAGTGAAAGTATATGGTATCTCTGTGGCAAATTGTGTATGAATTAACAAGAAAGTAGAAAGTTCATGTATGATTTTATCTATAAAGTGAAAATGTTTCTTGGAGTCACTTAGTCCAGGAGCCATCATGCCAAGGGTTTCTACCATCTGCCTTGCAGCGCCATCACCCCACATATCCCGGACTCTGTCATCCAAAATCAATATTTCTCTTCCCACTCCCGTAAACCTCAGCCAGCTTATGACTGAACATCTTATTTGCACATTTTTGAACTCCATAGTAATGTATAATAATTCTTTACTCAGACTCCTCTGTCCATTTTTGAAATGAATAGAAAACAATGACATATTTCAGTTGAACAGGAGGTGCACATCTCTTAAGGCATTATTAAAATACATATGCTATTTAATTAGCTGTATTTCCTGTCTTATGACTACTTTTCTTCTGTAGAAGAAAGTGGAATGAAGTAGTCTTGAATTCGGGCAACAGATTCTGCTTTCATTTACAAATAAATGACATTTTCTTAATGCTGTTAAACAAGATGTCAAAAAGTCTTCATTTTATTTTATAAACATCAAACACTCCTGGACCATAATTTTCAAATTTTATATTATAATTCATAGCTTGAAGCCATCTAGTAGATTATCTATGAACTTCTCCACCAAACCTGGTCCTTTACCACCATTCTTAACTCAGAGATTAGCAGTCTTACAGAAGAAGAACCTTTATTACTTGTACAGATACTTAGTTGCCTACCCAGAGATATACTTTTTCCTCTTCTTCTTTGCTAACTCTTTTATATAACTTGAATTTTTAGGGGATTTGCTCAAAAACTACATTTACTCATACTCCTTTGCAGGTAAAAATGGCACTGTAAAACAGTTTAGGTCAACGAGATTTAAGTATACAGTGTTAGATGGGCCTTTAAGAAAAGATGCCTCACAGATGAAGGACTCTGCTGCCATGTACCTTTTGTCCTTTGCCTTCCCTCTCCCTTTTTCCTGAATTACAGAATTGATACCCGAGGTAACATGCTTGCTCCATTGTGTTAATGAGGAGACAGCTCAAGAATAGCTCACTAGCAAGATAAAGGAGCCTGGGTTCCAAACAGCACAATAGAGTAACATGTCATATCTGGACTGCTACCTACAGATTTCTTTATAAAGAGAAAATATAAACTGTCTAATTTGTTTCCACAAATCGATCTATAGATTCAATGCAATCCCATTTTAGAAAACCCAGAAGGCTTTTTTTTTGGTAGAAATTGACATGTTGATTCAGATTTTATATGGAAATGCAAAGGACCTGAAATAGCCAAAACAATTTTGAAAAAGTACAAAGTTGGAGGACTTGTACTACCTGACTTTAAGACTTATTGAGCTTCAATAATGAAGAAAATATGACCTTGCATAGATTTAGACAAATATATCAATGGAACAGAATAGAGAAACCAGAAAAAGAACTACATATAGTCAATTGATTTTTGACAAAGGGAAAGGGTAGTCTTTTCAACAAATTGTGTTGGAATAACTGGAAAAACATGAAAAGAAATTAACTTACCTAACAACCTACAGGAAAATTAACCTAAATGTGACTGATGAAATGAAAAAAGTTCTAGAAAAACTCTTCACATTCAAGGATAGACAAAGATTTTTTTCAAACAGGACATAAAAATCACTAAAAAAGAAAAAAAATGAGAAATTGAACTTCATCAAAATTTAAAATTTCTGTTTGTCAAAAGCTTCCATTTAAGAAAGCAAAGAGGCAGTCCAGCAATTCCACCCCTGGGTATCTATATCTGAAAAAAAATGAAAACACTAATTCAAAAACGTACATGCACCCCAGTGTTCATAGCAGCATTATTTACAGTTGCCAAGATATGGAAGCAGCCTAAGTGTCCATCAACAGTTGAATGGATAAAGAAGATGTGGTACATATATACAGTTGAATACTACTCAGGCTTAAAAAAGAAGGAAATTTTGCCATTTGCAATGACATGGATGGACTTGGAGGGCATTATGCCTAGTGAAAAAAGTCAGAGAAAGACAAATACTGTATGATATCACTTATACGTGGAATCTAAAAAATAAAACAAACTAGTGAATACACTGTAAGTCCCCTATATATGAACGAGTTCTGTTCCGAGAGCGTGTTCATAAGTCCAATTTGTTCATAAATCCAACTAAATTAGCTTAGGTACCCAACTAACACAATTGGCTATATAGTACTGTACTGTAATAAGTTTATAATATTTTTCACACAAATAATACATAACAAACAAAAAGAAAACATTTTTAGTCTTACAGTACAGTACCTTGAAAAGTACAGTAGTACAGTACAACAGGTGGCATACAGGGGCTGGCATCGAGTGAACAGGCAAGAAGAGTTACTGACTGGAGGAGGGAGAGGAGGTGGGAGATGGCAGAGCTGAAGAATCGTCAGCAATAGGGGACGGAGGGCAACCTGCAATTTCACTCATGCCTAACATTGATGGCACAGGTTCTGGTTCCTTGCTGGATTCAATTCTATCTACCCTCTTGAAAAAATGGTCCAGTGATGTCTGGGTAGTAGCTCTTTTTTCCTCACCATAGATGACATGGTAGCACTGGACTGCATTCTGAATGGCTGCTGCAACCTTCGTGTACCGTTCTACATTCAGTTCCTGTGCCTCAAAAAATAACAGTGCCTCCTCAAATAAAGAAAATCCCCTTGCCATTTCCTGCATCGTGAAACTCTTCGGTTCTTCAGTTACTTCTTCCTCTGTCTGTCTTTGTCCTTCCTCTGGGCACGTTTGCATCTTTGAAAGTTTGCAACTTGAAGATTGGTATGTAAGTGACTTACTGTATAACAAAAAATGAACAGACTCACAGATACAGAGAACAAACTAGTGGTTACCAGTGGGGAGAGGAAAGGGGGAGGATCAAGTTAGGGGTAGGAGATTAAGAGGTACAAACTACTATGTATTAAATAAATAAGCTAAAAGGATATATTATGCAACACAGGGAATATAGCCAATATTTTATAACAATAAATGGAATATAACCTTAAAAATTGTGAATTACTGTGTTGTACACCTGAAACTTATGTAATATTGTACATCAACTATACCTCAACTTAAAAAAAAGAATTAGAAAAAAAAATAGTGAAGAGGCAAGCCACAGATTGGGATAAAATATTTAAAATAGATATATCTGATAAAGGGCTCTTCCCAGAATATGTAAAGGAAACCTACAAATCAGTAATGAAAGAACAAGCCAATTAAAGAGCAAAAGACTTGAACAGACACTTCACAGAGGAAAATATGTAAAAGGGCAATAACTTGAAAGTATAGCAAGGTTCTCAACTTCCCTTATCACCAAGGAAATGCAAATTAAAACCACAGCAAGATACCACTAAATAACCAAAATTAAAAATTCACACGATGGCTAAAATTGGAAATGACTGACAATACCAAGTGTTAATGAGAATATGGAGTACCTGCATCACAGGTTCAAATATAAATGATAACTTTATAATATGGGGGCAAAGTAAAGCACAAATATCCTAGATACAGTCAAAACCATAGAAAAGATTGAATTTGGATGTTGCACTTTGTGAGCTATCTGAAACCTAATATGTATCTTCTTTTTATCTGTTTAGATACTTTGAAAACATCACTTGACTTTCTTTTCTCTAGATAAGAAATATTTTCTTTCTTCCAATACCAAGCAAGCAAAAACACATTATGTAAACATTTTCTTTTGAAAGGAACATGCAGTTCAGGGAAAATTTATCCATTAGTAAGATACAAACAATGCACCCTATAGAAACTTAGTATTTGAGAGTGGGTGTTTGTAATAGCTGTTTCAAATTTGTTTTTCCACTTTAGGACCATGAAAGAATATCATTTCTTTGTTTAAGATATGCATAAATGCATTTCCTTGCTGGGTTGTGAATTGTTCACTGTAGTTATCAGGCAGATCCTCTCTTCTCACCACGTAAATAGATTACACTGTGCCTGTATTTATTCAGGTGCTTTCTCATGTGTTTTCTCACCTCCAGTAAACTGTAAGTCACAGTTCAGAGGGAAATATACTTTTTATTTTTAGCCCCCAAATACTTCTTTTTCAACCTTAAAAAAATTTTTGCCACAGAAAAAATAAGTTTATCTCTTCCTTTTCTTCCTTCTTTTTAAAATGTTAGGCTTTGAGGGCAGAAGATAGTGAATATATTGATAACTAATTAATCTGATATTTAAAAAGAGAGAGGATGCAAGTGGTGGAGCAATTACAGTAAGCCCTCAACACTTGTGCTCATGCCTCAAAGCCCAAGGCTCATCTCCTCGTGCCCTTTTAAGTTTCCATAGGAGTTTAACATTACTGTATTTCGGCACTTAACCCCACTGTGCATTAGGAAGCTCTCCTGACCCACCTCCCATCCTCTCAGCCTAACATTTTACTTCAGCAGCCAGCTGGACTCGGAACTGAAGCATCCTGTCTCATGGCTTGTCTGCTGCCTCAGCTTGTGCTGGCTAAAAGTATATTTAGCCAGTCTCACGCATAAACTACCTTGGATGTGAGAGGGAGCTAACACCTCATGGGACAACTCTCTCTCTTTTTTTAATTTTTATTGGCATATAGTTACTTTACAATGTTGTGTTAGTTTCTACTGTCCAGCAAAGTGAATCAGCTGGACGTATCCATATATCCCCTCTTTTTTGGATTTCCTTCCCATTTAGGTCACCACAGAGCATCGAGTAGAGTTCCCTGTGCTCTACAGTAAGTTCTCATTATTTACCAATTTTATACATGGTATCAATAGTGTATATATGTGAATCCCAATCTCCCAATTCATCCCACCCCACCCTCCCATTCCCCCTTGGTATCCATACGTTTGTTCTCTACATCTGTGTCTCTATTTCTGCTTTGTAAATAAGATCGGCCAAACCAATTTTTTCAGATTCCAAATATATGCGTTAATATACAAGATTTGTTTTTCCAAGAAGGATGGGAGTAGGTGGATAAATACTCCTCTCTTTCATCCCTCGGGTTGACAATTCGGAGGTCGATTCCACACAGCTCCGTAGAAGACACCTAAAAGGATCACACTCCAGTTGCTCACAGCAGTGGCCAAATCAAAACACAACTTATATTGCCTTTCCCTCATTTCCCGTTTTACTGTTCCTAGTTCTTTACTGCTGTTTGGAATTACTTTACCAAAATCAACCTATATGCAAGCCCTTGTCCCATGTCCGCTTCACAGGGAACCCAGGCTAAGTCAGTTGTAACCTGAAGTGGCCCTCAAAAGTAGCCCGTCAGGATGGGAATCAGGAACTGTATCACTCATGGGGCATTCAGTGATAGGGACTCCATTGGTGGTGGTGATGACCCTGGTGTAACATCAATTACTAAGACTTTCACCAGTGGTAGTCTGGCTTGAGGACCAGGTGTAGGTCAAACATCAGTTTGATAGACAGCACTTGGCACAGAAGCAGTGGAAATAATAGGGACTGTGGAGTTTACTGCTTTTTTTTTTTTAAACAATTCGGACGTTGAAATAATTTCATTTGCTGTTTCTCCACTAATAAAAAGTAACAATTTGGAGGGGATTCTGAGAAGATGGTGGAGTGGGAAGCACCAGGAATGTGTCTACCACCTAGATAACAATTGCACCAGCAGAACTGTCTGATATAATTGCTTTGGAACTCTGGAGTCTGTTGAAGGTGGAGTTGACTGCTTTCTGATAAAGGCTTTGGAAACCTTGAAAAATGAAAATAGCCAACTACAAACTAAAGGCACTTTGTGAGCATCAGAAAAATGCAAATCAACATATGAATTAGCCAAATTTCCAGCAGCTGGAAGGCAGAAAGTGTGGAAAGTCGAGTTCAGGATTTACTGGTAAGGGTAGCTATACTGCAAAGGAGACTGAATGCTCGGCTTTGACTCCTGTTTTGAAATTAGGGGCCTCATAAGGAAAGAGTGGGACCCTGAGACCTAGAATGAGGACATTTGTATGGATGAGCCTGTTCTGGCATACCTTGAACCCCACACTTTCCTTCACCCTCCGGGCTGGCAGAAGCAGCTCCTTTACCCTCGTTAGAGGCAATCATCTTCAACTTGCCTAGACATTCCCCCCAAAACCTCACCTACGGCAGATCCTCAGAAATAGTACTTGCCAAAACATGCCATTTCCTTACCAGACTGAAAATGAGGGTCAGATTGCAGCACAGCTCAAGGGGCAACGGCAATAATAAGTACATGCCATGGGAAGAAGTACTGTGTTCACTGAAAGGTTATAGGACCTGGAACCAGGGAAGCACATGTTGGAGTGGATCTAGTTATTCTACTAGAGAAGGCAGTATATATGGCTGGAAAGGGGAAAAATTTATTGACACGGGATGTTAAACTTGGGGCTTAACATCTTGACAAGGCTAGTTCGGGGAAAATAAAAGATAAGTCTAGAGCATCTTCTAGTGCCAGAAAGTAAAGAAGCACTAAAAAGGAAAATAAATAACTAAATCAGTGGGCACTACCAATTTTCTGATCACTTCTTGTCCTAATTTTTCTCTATAAGAAAGAAATTTATAAAATTGACTATTATAACTATTTATCACCAACAATTATTTTTCATGTAAGGAATAGTGAAAATATTACCACTAGAGCTAGGATGACCCATGTATGAAGAATATAAGAAACTAGAAGTTATAAATTATGAAAAGTGAGGAGTCTCTGTACAAATTTCACCTTATAATTTCATGATAAATAATACTTAAAATATTATTTTCCATACAGTGTGATCCATAGTTAAATTTTATGCCTGATGTGTATAAATCTAATATGTAATTTAAAGGAGAAATAGTAGAAAATATTGTCAAATGATATACACTTGACCATTTGTATGAATTACAGTAATATGTAATAACATAATTGGCTATTGAGAGAGCTTTAGTGTTTTTCTGTTAATTTTTTACTTTATACTAAAAAACTCACAGAGAATGCATAGTTTAGTAGAAACTAATTTTCTTCTGACAACCTATCACCTGAAATATCCATTAAGTAGTAGATCTGATTCAATAGTACACTGAAAACCCATGTTTCTAATAATGCCCTACGGCTCTGTAGTGCCTGGAGTACATCTTTTGAAGAGATAGATTTGCAGACATAGAAAACCAAACTATAAATGGAAGCATTCGAAGCAGTAGAAAATGTGCTAAATACAAATGTATGTTTTTGAATGAGCTTTGAAAAAATAGCCTGAAGAAAAAAGATAATATGGGCTTCCTTGGTGGCGCAGTGGTTGGGAGTCCGCCTGCCGATGCAGGGGACACGGGTTCATGCCCCGGTCTAGGAGGATCCCACATGCCGCGGGGCGGCTGGGCCCGTGGGCCATGGCCGCTGGGCCTGCACGTCCGGAGCCTGTGCTCCGCAGCGGGAGAGGCCACAACGGTGAGAGACCTGCGTACCGCAAAACAAAAAAAAAGATAATACCACAAGTAGTAAGCTTTGGTGTATACTGTAGAAACACCTAACTGCCTGATTTTGTACAAGTCTTTTCATTAAAATTTCTAATACTTATTATTTTCCAGTGACCATATATTTTAATTTTGACAGCAGCCTCAAAGAGTCATCTATCTTGAGGTCTAAGAAGGAGGAGATTTATGTATACGTATAGCTGATTCACTTCGTTGTACAGCAGAAACTAGCACAACATTGTAAAACAACTGTACCCCAATAAAAATAATAATAATAAAGTTAAGGAAACTGAGAGCTTCAGAGATGAAACATATTGCCCAAGATCATACAGCTAAGGAGCAGTAGATTTGAACCCAGGAAGTTTGGTTCTGGAGACCGGGCATTTGTCAACTTTACTACAGCCTCTGTGAGTCTTAACTACTCGTCTGTAATATAAAGCTACAGAGCTAAGTTCTTTTCCTCCCTGATTCTATAAATAAAAATAACATAGAAGAAAAAAGAGGTTGATAAGCCCTTCGCTTTTTTTAGGTACACTCGCAGAGAAGATGGGTATTCAAGCTACTCGTTTTTAATAATCCACTTACTAAGAGAAACACATTTCCCCCCCCCAGGCTCCTCTAGGGTACAATTATGGCAGCAGTGCAATGTCACACCTGCAAATTGTCACTGCAGCAGGTATACTTTGGTAGTAGACTAGTGGCTAATCTGAATGCAGATCTCTTAGGATTTATCCTGAGTAGGGAATGAGTCACAGTGAAGTAGTATATCAGAGAGGAAGAAACCCAGGCTGCCTCTATACTAAACGCTTTTACTAACTTGGATTTTGTCAAAGATCCAAAGACAACCTTCAGAAGATATGAAAACTTTAGCAACCAAACCACACCCTTGAGTAACATGCAATAACTATATAGCCTTTTGTCTTTTCAAATTATTTATTTATTTATTTATGGCTGCGTTGGGTCTTTGTTGCTTGTGCGGGCTTTCTCTAGTTGTGGCGAGTAGGGGCTGCTCTTCATTGTGGTGTGCAGGCTTCTCATTGCAGTGGCTTCTCTTGTTGAGAAGCACGGGCTTCTAAGCGCACAGGCTCTAGGCGCGCGGGCTTCAGTAGCTGTGGCTCGCAGGCTCTAGAGCTCAGGCTTCGTAGTCGTGGCGCACGGGCTTAGTTGCTCCGTGGCATGTGGGATCTGCCTGGACCAGAGCTTAAACCTGTGTGCCCTGCATTGGCAGGTGGATTCTTAACCACTGCACTGCCAGGGAAGCCCTCTAATACCCTTTTATCTCCACGTATCAGAAACTGAAGAATTTAGCAGTAATTTATTCTAAATGATCTTATAGTCTACTTGTGCTGAAAACCTAAAAGTTGTGAGTATCTGCTTTCCTGTCCTTAGTATTTTGCTGTTTGCAACAGTGACAATGCATCTGTTTTCCTTTCTGAGAAGATGATCATCTGTCAACAATAATGCAGTAAATTAATTTACATAAGTGACTTTTCAAATTGCAGGTTGCAAACCCTTAGGGAGTAGATTATGGAATCTATACAGTGGATTGTAATCCATAAATAATTAAAGAGTGTTGAAAATAGAAGAATGAATCATACTTATTAAGTACATATATTGCTTCAAGAGTTTTGTCCTTATTTTGGATCTAGTCACAAAAGTTCAAAATCTGTCAATTTAGAGTGTTTACAGAACACGGGCTTTAAACATTCTGGTTGTTCACAATATTTTCCTCTGGGTAACTAGTTAATATCTGAAAGATTCTCAGCAATTAGTGACTGAAGAAGATTTGGAGGGGAATCTCAAACTCAAATGTGTCTCTGATGCAGCTTAAAAACTAAGGAAAGAAGTGTGGCCTTCTACTTTATTCCTCAATTTTATTTATAAGTTTAAAAAGATAGATACATAGATAGGTATATAGAGAGGTAGATAGGTAGGACTTACAGAGTTATAGAGCCTCAAATTTTAAATATATTCGTTGGAGGTGGTCCCTTTCCACGGTATGTAGCTCTTTTTCTAATCTATAAATTAAGATGCTTTGGGTTGTAAGTACAAGTGAGCTCAACTCAAGCTACCTTAAGAGATCAGTAAAAGGAGATATGGCATGCTTCTGGTAGTTTGATGTAGAGGTTGACAGTCTCACAGAGTCATCGGGTTTCTAGCTCTATATATGGTTTTCTTGCTCTGCCATCTTTTAGGTCATCTTTATTCAAAGACATCTGTCCTTTTTGTATATGAAATGACTGTGGGTATTACAGGTATCACAGTTACAAACCACAAAATCCAACACAAGAGAAAACACTCAATGATTTATGACACTATTCTAGATATTTTCCTCATTTTATGAAAATTACAGGGTTTTTTGCAGTCTGGGTTTTGATAATCATATTCCCATGCTCCCATCTGTCTCCTGTATTGTCTGTGAATTACATCTAGAAGCTTGGTTACATCCAAGTTCAATTATTGGTAAGAATATTTCATAGAGGGTATTATAGTATTCTTCTTTCAGAAGAAGCATAATGCCTGGTTGTCTCCACTTCGTGATGTTAGAAGCCATTGATGAACATTGCTGAAATCCATGAGTGATAATCCAGTTTTGCTTTTACTTCCATATTTTATAGCTTTTGAATTATCTCAATTCAACTATTTGGATACCAAGAAGAACTGTTTTTACAAGATAAATGCTTGATTCTTTTCTTTGATTTAGATGTTTTCTGAATACTTGGTCCTCTAGCAGTCTCCAAAGATGACCAATGAGATTTTTAAAAGTATCTTTCTGAACTCATGGATTAAAAATACTTTATGTGGATTAATTCACTGCAGTTTCCTCATTGATGTTCACTGTGTTCCATCTTTGGCCAGTGGAGTCTCTTTAAGTTGGTTTCTAAGTCTTTTGACATGACCTTTGTCATCATTAATAGTTTATTTGCTTTCTGGTATGACAAGATGTTCCAGGTTCATCTTGGACATTGCTTGCTATAGACATAGAGCTAGCCATTTCTCCAGTAAGTCTTGGTTTCTCTTAGTGGCAAATGATATTTAGAGACCACTATTTGGACACTAGGAGTGCTCATTGCTAATGGGTTGCGTGTATTTTTCTAGTCCTTTTAAAAAATACATCATGGTTTCATATGGATATTTGCTACTTGATCTCATACATTTTATATCTATTTCCCTTCTAACATGACACAAAGTGGTTTTCAGTGATATCAACATAATTTGTCATTAGTTTTTTCCCATAAAATGTACAGCAGACTCTGAATAAATTAACAATACAACAACAATATGATTACTAGAAAGAGTTTAAAGGGTATTTTTGTTTTTGCTGTTCTTTTTAACCTTAGAGTATATCCCAGCAAGGATATACAGCCAAATTCCCATGTATAAAGCCACTTTAAAGTGGTTTCTATGTATTATGCCACCAAAGTCAATACAATTAGGTTCATTGGTTTCATTACCCTTTCACTTTGGGGGAATTTTTTTTTTAAATACTTCTGAGGTTTCAACTTCAAATCTATGAATCAAGATATACTCAGAGAGATACACCAGAAATGCAGCTACACGTGGAACAACTCGTACAGAACACCTACTGAACGCTGGCAGAAGACCTCAGACCTCCCAAAAGGCAAGAAACTCCCCACGTACCTGGGTAGGGCAAAGCAGAGAGAGTCCCGCACAGAGGATCGGTGCCGACCGGCACTCACCAGCTGAGAGGCTTATCTGCTCGGCTGCCGGGGCGGGCGGCGCTGGAAGCTGAGGCTCGGGCTTCAGTCAGAGCGCAGGGAGAGGACTGGGGCTGGCAGCGAGAACTCAGCCTGAAGGGGGCTAATGCGCCACAGCTAGCCGGGAGGGAGTCCGGGAAAACTCTGGAGCTGCCGAAGAGGCAAGAGACTTTTTCTTCCCTCTTGGTTTCCTGGTGCGCGAGGAGAGGGGATTAAGAGCGCCGCTTAAAGGAGCTCCAGAGACGGGTGCGAGCTGCGGTGTGGAGCCCAGAGACGGGCGTGGTACGCTGGGGCTGCTGCTGCCGCCACCAAGAGGCCTGTGTGCGAGCGCAGGTCACTGTCCACACCCCATTTCCGGGGAGCCTGTACAGCCTGTCACTGCCGGGGTCCCGGGATCCAGGGACGGCTTCCCTGGGAGAACACACGGCGCGCCTCGGGCTGGTGCAATGTCATGCCGGCCTCTGCTGCTGCAGGCTCGCCCCGCACTCCGTGCCCCTCCCTCCCCCCCGGCCTGAGTGAGCCAGAGTCCCCAAAACGGCTGCTCCTTTAACCCTGTCCTGTCTGAGCGAAGAGCAGACACCCTCCGGCGACCTACATGCAGAGGCGGGGCCAAATCCAAAGCTGAGACCCGGGAGCTGTGAGAACAAAGAAGAGAAAGGGAAACCTCTCCCAGCAGCCTCAGAAGCAGCGGATTAAAGCTCCACAATCAACTTGATGTACCCTGCATCTGTGGAATACGTGAATAGACAACAAATCATCCCAAATTGAGGAGCCAGGAGTCAGTGCTATGCCTCTGAGGTGGGAGAGCCAACTTCAGGACACTGGTCCACAAGAGACCTCCCAGCTCCACATAATATCAAACGGCGAAAATCTTGCAGAGATCTCCATCTCAACGCCAGGACCCAGCTTCACTCAACGACCAGCAAGCTACAGTGCTGGACACCGTATGCCAAACAACTAGCAAGACAGGAACACAATGCCACCCATTAGCAGAGAGGCTGCCTAAAAACATAATAAGGCCACAGGCACCCCAAAACATACCACCAGATGTAGACCTGCCCACCAGAAAGACAATATCCAGCCTCATCCACCAGAACACAGTCACTAGTCCCCTCCACCAGGAAGCCTACACAACCCACTAAACCAACCTTAGCCACTGGGGACAGACACCAAAAACAATGGGAACTATGAACCTGCAGCCTGCAAAAAGGAGACCCCAAACACAGTAAGATAAGCAAAATGAGAAGACAGAAAAACACACAGCAGGAGAAGGAGCAAGATAAAAACCCACCAGACCTAACAGATGAAGAGGTACTAGGCAGTCTATCTGAAAAAGAATTCAGAAAAATGATAGTAAAGATGATCCAAGATTCTATTTCCAAGATCCAAAGTCTTGGAAATAGAATAGACAAAATGCAAGAAACAGTTAACAAGGACCTAGAAAAACTAAAGATGAATCAAGCATCTATTAAAAACACAGTAAATGAAACGAAAAATACTCTAGATGGGATCAACAGCAGAATAACTGAGGCAGAAGAACGGATAAGTGAGGTGGAAGATAAAATAGTGGAAATAACTGCTGCAGAGCAAAATAAAGAAAAAAGAATGAAAAGAACAGAGGACGGTCTCAGAGACCTCTGGGACAACATTAAACGCACCAACATTCAAATTATAGGGCTTACAGAAGAAGAAGAGAAAAAGAAAGGGACTGAGAAAATATTTGAAGAGATTATAGTTGAAAACTTCCCTAATATGGGAAAGGAAATGGTTAATCAAGTCCAGGAGGCACAGAGAGTCCCATACAGGATAAATCCAAGGAGAAATACTCCAAGACACATATTAATCAAACTGTCAAAAATTAAACACAAATCATATTAAAAGCAGCAAGGCAAAAACAACAAATAACACACAAGGGAATCCCCATCAGGTTAACAGCTGATCTCTCAGCAGAAACTCTACAAGCCAGAAGGGAGTGGCAGGACATAATTAAAGTGATGAAGGAGAGAAACCTGCAACCAAGATTACTCTACCCAGCAAGGATCTCATTCAGATTTGATGGAGAAATTAAAACCTTTACAGACAAGCAAAAGCTGAGAGAGTTCAGCACCACCAAACCAGCTTTACAACAAATGCTAAAGGAACTTCTCTAGGCAAGAAACACAACAGAAGGAAAAGACCTACAATAACGAACCCAAAACAATTAAGAAAATGGGAATAGGAACATACATATCGATAATTACCTTAAATGTAAATGGACTAAATGCTCCCACCAAAAGACACAGAGTGGCTGAGTGGATACAAAAACAAGACCCATATATATGCTGTCTACAAGAGACCCACTTCAGACCTAGAGACACATACAGACTGAAAGTAAGGGGATGGAAAAAGATATTCCAAGCAAATGGAAACCACAAGAAAGCTGGAGTAGCAATTCTCATATCACACAAAATAGACTTTAAAATAAAGACTACTAGAAGAGACAAAGAAGGACACTACATAATGATCAAGGGATCGATCCAAGAAGAAGATATAACAATTGTAATATTTATGCACCCAACATAGGAGAACCTCAATACATAAGGCACATACTAACAGCCATAAAAGGGGAAATTGAGAGTAATACAATCATAGTAGGGGACTTTAACACCCCACTTTCACCAATGGACAGATCATCCAAAATGAAAATAAATATGGAAACACAAGCTTTAAATGATACATTAAATGAGATGGACTTAGTTGATATTTATAGGCCATTCCATCCAAAAACAAGAGAATACACATTTTTCTCAAGTGCTCATGGAACATTCTCCAGGATAGATCACATCTTGTGTCACAAATCAAGCCTTGATAAATTTAAGAATATTGAAATTGTATCAAGTATCTTTTCTGACCACAGTGCTATGAGACTAGATATCAATTACAGTAAAAGAGCTGTAAAAAATACAAACACATGGAGGCTAAACAAGACACTACTTAATAACGAAGTGATCACTGAAGAAATCAGAAAGGAAATTTAAAAATACCTAGAAACAAATGACAGTGGAGACACGATGACCCAAAACCTATGGGATGCAGCAAAAGTAGTTCTAAGAGGGAAGTTTATAGCAATACAATCCTACCTTAAGAAACAGGAAACATCTCGAATAAACAACCTAACCTTGCACCTAAAGCAATTAGAGAAAGAAGAACAAAAACATCCCAAAGTTAGCAGAAGGAAAGAAATCATAAAGATACGATCAGAAATAAATGAAAAAGAAATGAAGGAAATGATCGCAAAGATCAATAAAACTAAAAGCTGGTTCTTTGAGAAGATAAACAAAATTGATAAACCATTAGCCAGACTCATCAAGAAAAAAAGGGAGAAGACTCAAATCAATAGAATTAGAAATGAAAAAGGAGAAGTAACAACTGACACTGCAGAAATACAAAAGATCATGAGAGATTACTACAAGCAACTCTATGCCAATAAAATGGACAACCTGGAAGAAATGGACAAATTCTTAGAAATGCACAACCTGCCAAGACTGACTCAGGAAGAAATAGAAAATATGAACAGACCAATCACAAGCACTGAAATTGAGACTGTGATAAAAAAATCTTCCAACAAACAAAAGCCCAGGACCAGATGGCTTCACAGGTGAATTCTATCAAGCATTTAGAGAAGAGCTAACACCTATCCTTCTCAAAGTCTTCCAAAATATAGCAGAGGGAAGAACACTCCCAAACTCATTCTACGAGGCCACCATCACCTTGATACCAAAACCTGACAAGGATGTCACAAAGAAAGAAAAGTACAGGCAAATATCACTAATGAACATAGATGCAAAAATCCTCAACAAAATACTAGCAAACAGAATCCAACAGCACATGAAAAGGATCATACACCATGATCAAGTGGGGTTTATTCCAGGAATGCAAGGATTCTTCAATATATGGAAATCAATCAATGTGATACACAATATTAACAAATTGAAGGACAAAAACAATATGATCATCTCAATAGATGCAGAGAAAGCTTTCGACAAAGTTCAACACCCATCTATGATAAAAACCCTGCAGAAAGTAGGCATAGAGGGAACTTTCCTCAACATAATAAAGGCCATATATGACAAACCCACAGTCAGCATTGTCCTCAATGGTGAAAAACTGAAACCATTTCCACTAAGATCAGGAACAAGACAAGGTTGCCCACTGTCACCACTATTATTCAACATAGTTTTGGAAGTTTTAGCCACAGCAATCAGAGAAGAAAAGGGAATAAAAGGAATCCCAATCGGAAAAGAAGCAGTAAAGCTGTCACTGTTTGCAGATGACATGATACTATACATAGAGAATCCTAAAGATGCTACCAGAAAACTATTAGAGCTAATCAATGAATTTGGTAAAGTAGCAGGATACAAAATTAATGCACAGAAATCTCTGGCATTCCTGTACACTAATGATGAAAAATCTGAAAATGAAATCAAGGAAACACTCCCATTTACCATTGCAACAAAAAGAATAAAATATCTAGGAATAAACCTACCTAAGGAGACAAAAGACCTGTATGCAGAAAATTATAAGACACTGATGAAAGAAATTAAAGATGATACAAATAGATGGAGAGATGTACCATGTTCTTGGATTGGAAGAATCAACATTGTGAAAATGACTCTACTACCCAAAGCAATCTACAGATTCAATGCAATCCCTATCAAACTACCAGTGGCATTTTTCACAGAACTAGAACAAAAAATTTCACAATTTGTATGGAAGCACAAAAGACCCCGAACAGCCAAAGCAATCTTGAGAATGAAAAACGGAGCTGGAGGAATCAGGCTCTCTGACTGCAGACTATACTACAAAGCTACAGTAATCAAGACAGTATGGTACTGGCACAAAAATAGAAAGATAGATCAATGGAACAGGATAGAAAGCCCAGAGATAAACCCATGCACATATGGTCACCTTATCTTTGATAAAGGAGGCAGGAATGTACAGTGGAGAAAGGACAGTCTCTTCAATAAGTGGTGCTGGGAAAACTGGACAGGGACATGTAAAGTATGAGATTAGATCACTCCCTAACACCATACACAAAAATAAGCTCAAAATGGATTAAAGACCTAAATGTAAGGCCAGACACTATCAAACTCTTAGCAGAAAACATAGGCAGAACACTCTATGACATAAATCACAGAAAGATCCTTTTTTACCCACGTCCTAGAGAAATTGAAATAAAGCCAAAAATAAACACCTGGGACCTAATGAAACTTCAAAGCTTTTGCACAGCAAAAGATACCATAAACAAGACCAAAAGACAACCCTCAGAATGGGAGAAAATATTTGCAAATGAAGCAACTGACAAAGGATTAATCTCCAAAATTTATAAGCAGCTCATGCAGCTCAATAACAAAAAAAACAAACAACCCAATCCAAAAATGGGCAGAAGACCTAAATAGACATTTCTCCACAGAAGATATACAGACTGCCAACAAACAGATGAAAGGATGCTCAACATCGTTACTCATTAGAGAAATGCAAATCAAAACTTCAATGAGATATCATCTCACACCAGTCAGAATGGCCATCATCAAAAAATCTAGAAACAATAAATGCTGGAGAGGGTGTGGAAAAAAGGGAACACTCTTGCACTGCTGGTGGGAATGTGAATTGGTACAGCCACTATGGAGAACGGTATGGAGGTTCCTTAAAAAACTACAAATAGAACTACCATATGACCCAGCAATCCCACTACTAGGCATATACCCTGAGAAAACCATAATTCACAAAGAGTCATGTACCAAAATGTTCATAGCAGCCCTATTTACAATAGCCCGGAGATGGAAACAACCTAAGTGTCCATCATCAGATGAATGGATAAAGAAGATGTGGCACATATATACAATGGAATATTACTCAGCCATAAAAAGAAACGAAATTGCTCTATTTGTAATGAGGTGGATGGACCTAGAGTCTGTCATACAGAGTGAAGTAAGTCAGAAAGAGAAAGACAAATACTGTATGCTGACACATATATATGGAATTTAAGAAAAAAAAATGTCATGAAGAACATAGGGGTAAGACAGGAATAAAGACACAGACCTACTAGCGAATGGACTTGAGGATATGGGGAGGGGGAAGGGTAAGCTGTGACAAAGCGAAAGAGAGGCATGGACATATATACACTACCAAACGTAAGGTAGATAGCTAGTGGGAAGCTGCCGCATAGCACAGGGAGATCAGCTCGGTGCTTTGTGACCACTTGGAGGGGTCGGATAAGGAGGGTGGGAGGGAGACACAAAAGGGAGGGGATATGGGAACATATGTATATGTATAACTGATTAAATTTGTTATAAAGCAAAAAAATAAAATGAAATATAATAAATAAATAAAGACAAACTGGCAAATGAAAAAAAAAAAGAAAAAGATCTGCTCAGAGAAGTCTGGTCTGTATTCTGGTTCCCTCTAGCCCATCACCTCTCCCTCCTTATAGACAACCATTAAAAAATTTATAGTTCACACTTCCATTTTTAATATAAGTAAATATGTATAAATGGTCATATCCTCTCATCTTAGGTATAAATGTTAGCATACTAGAGCTAACAGAAAGGATTCACTTTCAAATAGACTTATAATTAAAGGGTCTTACCCAGATCTACTAATAAATAAAGGGTTCTTATTCCAGATTTACTAATGATTTCAAGAATATAAGATCAAAAGGCTCACGCAAATCAAAGAGAAATTTAGTCCATCCTGTGTGGCTATCTTGGTGTTTCCTTTCTGCATTGGATACCTTCTCTGGCCAGTAATAGATGAGGTCTTTAAATGAGATTTGTGTCTGACCTCACATAGCAAAAGAGGGGTTGTTTAAATTATGAAGCATCTCCATTTTGTATTTAGATTGGCAAAGGGCCTATGTGACATTTTCCCCAGAGCCATGCCTTATAAATCCATAGATTCAAGGGATAATCTTGCTAAGAGAATTCCACAGATAAGGGCACTCCTACTAGCAAATTTCTTTAGCCTAAAGATATTTAGGCTATGTTTACAAAAATATTAGACTGGGACACCTATGGGGTTTTTTTCCCCAGAGAATGTTCCCTTGGAAGTCAGAGAGAAACAGATCATGGACCAGCAGCTTACAAGGTGCAAGAATTTCCTCTACAGAATACCTTAACCATGACCGTGCTGCTTCATAGGTCTTTTAAATTGCTTTTACCAACTCAATTACTCTTTTTCTTCCTATATCCACAGGAATTTGAACCTTTTTACAGTGTGTTGATGGAAGCATTTGAGTATAAGTTACTGAGGCCAAATTCACTGCCTTCTCTGGCCAGTGAGTTTCCATAGGTGTTGTATCTATGGGGAGGCTTAATTCAGCTTCCTCAAAACACTTTCTCATCCTGGGGAATCATTGTTTGCATAAAGCTTGCTTTTTATTTAATTGTATAAATAAACTTACAAATTCTTTGTTACACCACACAGCTGTAGAAGAGAAATTAATATTTGACACACCATGTATTAGTTAATATTATAGGATCATTCTTTTCTTCAGCAGAAATGACTTCTCCTATACCACATTCCCCATTATAGGGGTGGTGACTAGAGTCCGTTGTTCAATAAATTCTGGGTCCCATTTGGTTTGTTTCAGATTTTATGGTACAGGTTTTTACAGGTGTCATTATATAACATCCACCTCTGCTAGGGAAGACACAGGTTGCTTCTGTATCCAAACCTCCATACCTGCTGGTTTTAAGAACCCAGGTAGCTAACTCAGGACTCTGATTAAGGCATCTGCCTTACAATTCCAGTCTCTTTTCAGAGCTGGAAACCGATTTTTTTTGGTGAACATCCACATGACCCACATTCTTAATTTCCACAGAGATTTCCTTAATTGAGTGCCACATAAGGATATTCTCTATTGTCTAATGATCTAGGACACATTTGCAGTTGACGACAGCCCAGAGTCTGCAAGTATCCAAATGCTCTTCTGAGATCAGGAGCCCAGTTCTTCTCCCACTGCTAAACTAGCAGCTCTCAACTCTGCCAAATTTGCAGCCTTGCCCGTTCCTTCTCGCCTCAAGGTTTTTTCTATCAGCAAGGCACATAGCTGCCAATTTCCAAACAGTAACACGACCTCAAAGCAGGAACTCCCTTAAGTGAACCAGGCAGCTGCTTGTCTTGGCTGGGGTAAGAATCACAGGGCTTGGACCACTGAGCAATGTAGGGAAGGGAGATCCTTGGAGGGCTCTCTCATTGGCTCTGTGAGCAACATGCTCTTGTATTCAGTGCACTCCCCCCAAACTTCCCACCTAGTGCACTCTTCCATGTAGCATTGCCTCTTAGTCAACTTTGCTGTGCTGCCTTTTCTCTATTCAGTATCTCTCTGGCATCGTCCAAGGCAAGATTGATATCTAGCCTCAGAATTATTTGATGCTCTTCTGTGATGGGGGGCAGTTTGACCAATACCCAGTAACAAGCTAGGAGCTGTCTTTCAAATGGGCTTTAATGAACAGCTGCCTCTTAGTTTTCAAGTCCAAATCCAAGAGGTCTTGCTGAGTAGCCCTATTTGATTTCTCCCAAAGGCTTCACATCTACATATATTCTAGGAGGTGAATATTCTTAAATAATCTGAGCAGCTGGATCATGAGGTCTTAGTCGGGCTCCCTGTGCCACCATCCTCTGCAAATCTTTTTTTTATCCTCAGAACCCCACTTAAAATAAGATTTATTTTTGATAACTTTGTGATAGGGGCTAGCAATATTCTTATAGGAGCAATGTGATTTTGCCAAAACTCAAATCCTAGCTGTGAGATTCTTGCTTGTTAGAGACAGTAACTTATTTCTCACAGTTTAAGGAATGTCTCTTGTTGCTCCTGGAATTTCTTAGATTGGGCTGGACTTGAAATTTAGCTGGATTTATCATCCATCCTCCATCTGTCATAAAGGTGACTGTGGTTCTTAACTCCTCTTGACCTTTCTCCTCTGAGAAGTCAATTAGCATAATAGCATCTACGTAGTGCATTAACTTGCTCTTAATGGTTGTTTAGTACAAATCCCGACTCACTAGGTTATGGCAGTATGCCAGGAAATTTAATGTGCAATACAATAAATTTACACTGATTTCCAGTCCATGAAAATGCAAACCGTGTCTGGCTAGATTTTGAATCTGGGGTTGATAAAAAGGCATTACATTAGATGTTAAGTTAGATGCATACTGGCATAATAGACTGCCTTGGTCTGTTGCGCTTCCTGTTTAGTTTTGAAGATTAGGTGTAAATTAAGCAATCAGAGGAACCACCTTGTTTGATCCTTGACAATCTATTACTTTCCTTCAGGAAACTTCTGCCTTATATAGTAGCTGGGACTGATAAAAGGGGGTTAATGGGAATCAAAACTCGACCTTAACCTTTTCCTTAATTAGAACAGTGATCTATTATTGCCCTCCTGGAATTCTGTATTGCTTAGAGTTAATGCCTGGGGAGGATTCAGGCACTTCCAAAGGTTCTCATTTAGCATGGCTAATTAAAACTGGGTGAGAGGTGGATTTAGGCAGTATCCCCTGTGAAAAGAACAAAGGCAGCAGGTCACATTTTTTCAGCTACAGGACTTAATACAAAAGGGGGCTATATTTTAGTCAATAGACATCTCCATTTTATATTCAGATTATTACATTGATTATGTGACATTTTCCAAGGACCCATACCCCACAAATCCAAATCTAACATTTTCTTTTTGTCATAAGCAATCTTAAACCAACCAAATACATCCTGCTAAAATATTCCATTGACAAGGAAATGGGAGCAAATATCATTATTTTACCAGATTTGTCACAATGTGGTTTACAAGGAGATTTGATTGGGTCACTTTCTTTTTACCTAGGACATTCCCATATAAAAGAAGAAAGTAGATTGTTATTCTGCTGCTTAACTATTTACTTCATACAGACTTTTGTATTTTTGCCAGTATATCTTTGGAATATGATCCTAGGAATAGTATTTTCTGAGTCTAAGGGCAAACACATGTACACTTTTGCTAGAAAGTACAAAATTATGTGCCATAAGGAAATTTGTATTTGTACCATTAAAGTATGACACTTCCTATTATCCCACAGCTTCTCCAACAGAGTATGTTATCATGCTTTCAAGATTTTGCTATTCTGATAGGTGAGAAATGGTATCTCAGATAGTTTGCTCTTAACGTTACTATGATCTTTTAGGACATCATCTCACTTGTTTATCAGAATTTGACAATGTTGATCGTTCCCTCCTAGGTGTCCCTCCCTTCGCTCGGGGATATCACTTTCTCAGTGCTCCTTCTAATTCTTCTTGGCTTGTTCCTTCTCTTTTCAAACTTTAAAAATGGAATTTGCCAATATTCAATCTTTAGACCTCTTCTTTCTATATATTTACTCCCTTGGTCACCTCAGTCAATATAGTGGTTTAAAATACAGTGTACGTGCTCATGATTCCCAAGTGTATGTCTTCCTCCTAGTGTGTGCGTGAACATATGCACACCTCTTCGTATTGCCCCTAAGCTGTCTAATGAGCACCTCATATTTGCATGTCCAAAGCTGAACTCTTTTTAGCCACCATACCTGATATTTCCCAAGTTATCTTATCTTAAATGGCAAGTCTTTCTGTAGTTCAGGATGGAAATTTCTTTGTCATTTGACCCAAATCCAATTCACTGACAAATCTCATCATCTCCACTTTTGAAATATATTTATCCAGAATCTCACCACTTCTTAACACCTTCATTACTACGACTCTTACCCAAACCACTGTCATCTTCCCTGGATTATTGAGACCCTGAATTATTGCAGTAGTCTTTGAACTGGTCTCCCTGCTTCTCCCTTTGCCCTGCTCCTCTGCGCCCCAACCCCCATGCCTATTCTCTAAACAGAAGCCAGAATCTACTTTTTAAAAGCAACATTTTTCAGGTAAGATTCACATAAAATAAAATGTACTCATTTTAAATGTACAATTTGATTACTTTAAAATATCCCCTGTGCCTATCTGTGGTCAATCCCCGCTCCCACACTCAAACCCAAGCAACAACTGATCTATTTTCTGTCCCTACAATTTTGCCTTTTCTAGAAATTTCATATGATTATATACTATGATTTCAGTCTTTTGTGTCTGGGGTCTGTCACTGCCATGATGTTTTTGAAATTTATTCATGTTGTTGCATGTATAGGTAGTTTGTTCCTTTTTATTGCTCAGAAGTATTCCATTGTATGGATATACTACAATTTATTGATTCACCTGTTGATGGACATTTGGGTTGCTTCCAGTTTCTGGCTATTTTACATACAGGTGCTATGAACATTTGTATACATGTATTTTTGCAAACATAAGTTATTAATTCTCTTCGGTAAATATCTAAGAGCAAAATTACTGGATCATATGGTAACAGTATGTTTAGCTTCTAAGAAAATGATAAATTGTTTGCAAAGTGGCCTTTACCATTTTATAGAACTAACAGTTCTAATTGTTCCACATTTTCACCAACCTTGATATTGTCAGTCTTTTAAATTTTAGACCTCAAATATGGGTGTGCTGATTTCTCAGTGTGGTTTTAATTTGTATTTCTTGGCTGACCAGTGATTATGAGTATCTTTTCATGTGCTTATTGGCCATTCAAATATTTTCTTTTGTGAAGTGTCTGTTCAAATATTTTGCCTATTTTTGTTTGTCTTTTTATAATTGAGCTGTTTTAAAAATATATTCTGGATACAAATCCTTAGACAACTATATGTATTGCAAATATTTTCTCCTAGTGTATGACTTGGCTTTCTTTTCCATTTTCTTAAATGTGTCTTTCAAAGAGTAGATGTTCTATAACTTCTACTCACTGAATTCATAGTGTACAACTAGAATATATTACTTTACTCTTCTAGCCACAGTATATTATTTTTGCTTCTGTTAGTTATATTTAATTTTTTTAAATAGAGACAAGTAATTTTTTAAATCTCCCCCCATATTTCTAGCACTTTTCATTCTTTTGAAATCTAAGTTTTTTTGTTTTTTGTTTTTCAATCTGGCATTATTTTCTTCTGCCTCAAGAACTTCCTTTAATATATACTAGAGTATAGATATGCTGGGAGGAATTCTCTCATAATTTTCTCGTCTGAAAAGTCTTTAATTTTTGAAAGACAGTTTCATTGGGCATGGAACTCTAGGTTGACTTTTCCTTTCAGTATGCTAGAGGTATAATTTCACTGCCTTCTTGTTTGCATAGTTTCTGATGGAATATATTCTTGTTTTGTTTTGTTTTGTTTTCCTTTGTTTATAATGTGTCTTTATTTGGTCACTTTTGTGATTTTCTTTTTATCGCTGAGCTTTGGCAACTTGTTTATAATGTGCCATGGTATGGATTTCTTGGTATTTATCTTAATTGGGCTTTTGTTGAGCTTCTTGGGTCTCTGAATTTGTAGTTTTAATAAAACTTGGAAAGTTTTTAGCCATTAATTTTTAAAAATACTTTTTTTTCTGTTCTATTCTCAATTAAGCCTGCTTGAGTTAGTTACATGGGTCATTGAGATTCTATTCATTTCTTTTCCAGTCTTTTCCTCTCTATGCTTTATTTTAGAGAAATACTATTGCTATGTCTTCACATTCCCTGAGCCTTCCTTTGCAGTGTCTAAGCTGCTGTCAATTCCACCAGATTAAATTTTCATTCCAGATATTCTAATAGTTACCTATTGGTGGATATAAAATTACTCCCCAAATTAACATCTTAAAACATTTTTTATCTCACAATTCCTGTGGGTTAGGAATTTGAGAATGGCTTAACTGGGTGGCTCTGACTCAAGGTCTCTCATGAGATTGTAGACAGGCTGTTAAAGGTGCCACAGTCTCATCAGAAGGCTTGACTGGGGGATGATCTGCCTCCAAGCTCACTCAACTGGCTGCCCACACTCAGTTCCACACCACATGGGCCTCTCCACAGGGCTGCCTCATGACACGGCTGCTGACTTTCCCCAGAGCAAGCAATTCAGGAGAGTAAGAGAGAAGTGTGCACACCTGAGACAAGCTGCAGTCCTTTAATAACCTACTATCAGAAGTAACATTTCATTACTCTAACAGATTGATCCTTTTGAAACTTTTAAAATCTCTCCCTGTGCTGAGTTCTGGAAATTGCTTCCAGGCCAACAGCTGGTTGTTGTCTAACATCTGATAATGGTAGCTTCATATAATCTATCCAGTTTTTCTACTTGTTTATGACAGGACCCATAGCAAGCCCCACATGCAAGTCCCATAGCAATTACCCCTTCATGGGTAGAAACAGAACTTCAGGGACTGTTTTATAATGTGAGGTCATGCGATACCTGCTCAGCAGTACCAGTGGCTTGCCATCTCAGTTATTGGTCTCAATCATTTATCTTTCAGACCTCATGTATAACTGGTCTTCCTCTCATTCTGCACTTCAGCTTCATCAACTCCCCAAATATAATTAGCACCATCTTGCTGCAAGGTCTTTGTTCTTGCTGTTAACACTGTCTAGAACACACATTCTACAGATATATGTGGGACTAATTTCCTCATCTGAATTTAAATCTCTGCTTAAATGTTACTTAGGCTTACACATATGCTTTCTCTGATTATGTCATATAAAATAGCAAGTTCCTTCTTATTCATCCTTTATTTTACTTACTCTGATGTATTTTTATTAATATCACTTATCATCACCTAGCATATTAAATATTTTTTTATTATATATCTCTTCACCGTACTCAAATATAAGCTCCAGGTGAGATATTCCCTAGAACCATGCCTGACACAGTAGGAACTTGATACATATTTGTTGAATACTTGAATATGCAGCAGATAGAAAATTTGTTTTTATAATATGGGTAAAGAAATGTTACATTTCTTTATCTAAAATGGATCATCTATTCCAAGACCACACCTACCTGGCTGACAGGATACTCACTATCAATCATGTTTCAGGGTCTTCTCACCTTTCCTAGGATGTTTTAAGAGTTCTAGGAGTCTTACTTAGTGTAAAATATTTATGGAAGTATTCTCTATTCTTTCATCTACATTGGTTATTAGTATTTTGATAGTACAAAACCACAGTGTTCCCTTGAACTCATGACTCAACTGCTTCCTATTCAAGCTTGGACACAGAAGTCTTGTCTTTTCTTTGTGGTCAGCCTCCTCAAATTTCTGTCCCACCCAGTCAAAGGCTCTATCACATCCCAAGGGCTCTGCATAGGAGTGGCATGGGTTTCCACCTCCATACAAAATCCTCTAATTCCCTAAACCTCTGTCTATAGTTTTCATTCAGAAAACTCTCTAAACTGTCGCTCTTTCCACAGGTTGGCCACTTAAATGGTCCTGAGCCTAGTCTTATCTACTTGTATACACACACACAAATACAATTGGACATGTTGATTGAATTCTAGGTTCCTGGGAACTTCTGCTTTAGGCCCTATAGTGCAACAGTGAAGAAATTCAGAGCTATGCCACATAGCCTGGCTATATTCTGGTGAGTGGGAGAGGAAATTACCACAACTTTTTTTTCAGTTTTCTCTCACAGAATAGACAGATCTAAATTAGTGTCTTTATAGAGTAATCGGTCCAAACATGAGTGAATTAATGAATGAAAACCTTTTTCTTAGAACATACACACATTCTATCCAACTTTCAATGTTCTGTTGCTAGTAAGCTCTCTTTCCAAAAATTCTATAAAAATTTTTTTTCTGCATGTCTTTTTTATTACACTTTATCATGTTTGCATTTTGTCTTATCCAATTATCTCCCAACTAAACTGTGAGCTTCATGGGGACGTGATTTGTGCCTAATTTGCCTTTTCCCCACTACAGTATAAGCTAAATGTTTTGTTTCAGGAAGGCCTAGAAGTAATTTTGAATAAATGAAAATAATTTAATTAATGAAGATCTGTTCCCAGTTTTAGTTCAGGAGATATAACAAATGTCATATTAAGACTAAAGTCAGACTGTAAGTTAAGAGTTGCTGAAAATGCTTCCTCTAAACTTAAGCAAATAATGAAAAGATAAACAGAATTTCCCTCCATTAATAGCACTCTCATACTATTTTTTTTTTCTTTTTTTGGCTGCATTGTGTCCTCGTGCTGTGCATGGGCTTTCTCCAGCCACGGCAAGCAGGGGCTACTCTTCCCTGTGGTGCATGGGCCCCTCATTGCGGTGGCCTCTCCCACTGCGGAGCATGGGCTCCAAGCATGTGGGCCTCAGTAGTCGTGGCTCACAGGCTCTAGAGTGCAGGCTCAGTAGTTGTGGCACACGGGCTTAGTTGTTCTGCGACATGTGGCGTGGGATCCTCCTGGACCAGGGCTCGAACCCATGTCCTCTGCATTGGCAGATGGATTCTTAACCACTGAGCCACCAGGGAAGCCCTCTCATACTATTTTAAAAGAACAAACAACCTTAAAAGAAGTAAGTATTGTTTGCGTTGACTGTAAGTAGCCCTATCAGACTTAGGCTGTGTGATATTGGTCTTGTCACCTTGTTCTGACCATATATTTGCCAGACTGATCTGTCACCATTATCAATAAATGAACACAACCAAGGCCAGTAAACATTATTAATCATAAACTTTCTACTAAATAATGAAACTTAATGCCTTAACCTTGATAAGATATATTAAGTTATAAATAATGTTGAAAATGTATTTTTGTTTTAAGTTTTTAAAAGTGAAGGCCATCCTGATTCTAACTCTTATTGCAGCATGCTGTGGAGGCCCTGCATGCTTGCTGTTTTTTACCAAACAGGTATTTGACTTATTTTTTATCATTTTCCAATCCTGCAGGGATGTGACTATTTGTTAGGGAGGGTCACAGTTCTTCCTGTCCTATGAAAACTTTGCTTGAGTAGTTGTTTTTCTTTTCTACCATGTGTTTATAATAAAACTGATGCTGTAAAATTTCTAATAGATATTACAGAGAAATGGAATATATTGGTTATACTTGTAAATATTTCTAATTATTAGCATTTCAGATAAAGTTTTATTGTGAAAGGATTACATTTAAGTGGCTGTCAGTTTGGGATAAACTTTTTCAGGAGCACCTGTAGAAAATTCTGAAAGAATTTTATTTCAAAAGATGAGAAGGAAAGCTGGATGCCAGTGGTCCTTTTGCTAGTAAATAGTAAGCAGAACAGTTTAGAACAGTTAAAGAGTGTTCAGCATCAAACCTGTGTCCATGAGACATACAGATTGGTATGGGTAAATCAGAGAGGTTTGATGTTCTGTAAAAAAAATTCTACATTAAAGTCCAGTAGTTTGAGTCAAAGCTGGAGCACATCTATTACTCCTGATTTTATTTAAAATCATGTGTAGACTCAGAAAGAAAAAGCAAGTATGTAACATGCAAAGAAAGAACTTTCACCTAAAAGCCTAAAATATTTTAAAATTATATTGTATTTTTGTTGTGATCTTGGGAGTCCTTCAGAAATATTTTGCCTGTTAAAGGTGATCAACTAATAATTACAGGTTGACATCAGAAGAGTAAACAAGAGTGAGTGGGCATCATAACTTGGATGCATTTGTGTGCAAATTAATTCCGTCTTTCTTTCCTCCTCCTTAATTACAAAGAGTAAAGTTTCAAATCTTGAATAGGCATTTAGTTTCAATGTATTCTATCCAGATAGGAGGAAAATATGTGTTCTCTAAATATGTTTTTTACAAAAAATTTTACCATATTATAGCCTCATTCCAAGTCAGATTACCATGGGACAGAAAAATTAATTGGGTGCTTTGGAATGACTTTTCGTTTTCATTCTTTGGGCTTATGGCTTCATGTAAACATATGCTGTAAGACTTCTAGAAACTCATGAGAGTTTCTGTTCTTCAAGGATTAAAAGTTTTTAAGTGATAATTTTATCTTTCTACCTTTAACAGATGTTTTGTTTTTATTATTCATCTGCCTCCTTTTGCTTTAAATTTTTTATTTTTAAAGTTCCTTGCATTAATCTTGAGCTTTTCAGCTAAGATTTTCTAAGAAACTCCAAAAAGCAAGACACAAATGTTGACATAATTTTAATTGTAATTGTTTATTGGCTACCCAAAGACTTGGAGGGAGCCTTGAAAATTGTTTACAAAAATCACCATGCCGAGGGTGGGGTCAAGATGGATCCTAAGCATAGGCCCCCCCACCACTGCCCAAACCCTGCCCTTGCTTAGGCCACACCCTCCACAACAAAGGCTTTTTCCACCTTTTTTTTCCTCCTCTTTTTTACTATTGTAGTTCTGTTTTACCTTCCAGTTTTTGTTTCATCTATATTTTTATTTTTATATTTTTTCTAACATATCTGTTAGCTTCCTAGTCTAATTTTATTTTTTGCTTTGTTATTGTTCTTTTTTTTTCTCTCTCTTTTTTACTATAGTGGTTCTGTTTTACCTTCTGGTTGTTGTTTCATCTACATTTTTATATTCTTTCTAACATATCTGTTAGTTTCCTAGTCTAATATTATTTTTTACTTTGTTATTGTTCTCTTTTTTTTGGCACCCCTCATGGCTTGTGGGATCTTCGGCCGGGGGTCGGGCCCAAGCCCCTGCAGTGGAGCTCCGAGTCCAAACCATTGGACTAACAGAGGACCTCAGACCCTGGGAATATTCATCTGTGTGAGGTCTCCCCAAGGTCCTCATCTTGGCACCAAGACCCAGCTCTACCCAACAGCCTACAAACTCCAGTGTTGGAAGCCTCAGGCCAAACAACCAGTGAGACTGGAACATAATCCCACTCATCAAAAAGAAAAAAAAAATTAGATGACAAAAAAATGTCATCGATGAACGAGCAAGGTAAAAACCTATAAGACCAAATAAATGAAGAGGAAATAGGCTATCTACCTGAAAAAGAATTCAGAGTAATGATAATAAAGATAATCCAGAATCTCAGAAAGAGAATGGAGGCACAGATTGAAAAAACATAAGAAATGTTTAACAAAGATCTAGAAGAACTAAAGAACAGACAAACAGAGATGAATAACACAATAACTGAAATGAAAAATACACTAGAAGGAATCAATAACAGGCAGAAGAACGAGTAAGTGGGCTGTAAGACAAAATGGTGGAAATAACAACTGAGAAGCAGAATAAGGAAAAAAGAATGAAAAGAATTGAAGACAATCTCAGAGACCTCTGAGACGACACTAAATGCACCAACATTCAAATTATAGGGGTCCCAGAAAAAGAAGAGAAAAAGAAAGGGTCTGAGGAAATATTTGAAGAGATTATAGTGGCAAAATTCCCTAACATGGGAAAGGAAATAGTCACCCAAGTCCAGGAAGCACAGAGAGTCCCATACAGGATAAACCCTAGGAGAAACACACCAAGACACATAATAATCAAACTAACAAAAATTAAATTCAAAGAAAAAATATTAAAAGTAGCAAGGGAAAACAAAAAATAACATAAAAAGGAATCCCCATAAGGTTATCAGCTGATTTTTCAGCAGAAAATCTGCAGGCCAGAAAGGGGTGGCAGGATGAAAGTGATGAAAGAGAAAAACCTACAACCAAGATTACTCTACCCAGCAAGGATCTCATTCAGATTCGACAAAGAAATCAAAAGCTTTACAGACAAGCAAAAGCTAAGAGAATTCAGCACCACCAAACCAACTTTACAACAAATGTTAAAGAAACTTCTCAAGGCAGGAAACACAAGAGAAGAAAAAGACCCACAAAAGCAAACCCAAAACAATTAAGAAAATAGTAATAGGAACATACATATCGATAATAACCTTACATGTAAATGGATTAAATGCCCCAACCAAACAACACAGACTGGCTGAATGGATACAAAAACAAGACGCGTATGCATGCTGTCTACAAGAAACCCACTTCAGACCTAGAGATATGTACAGACTGAAAGTGAAGGGATGGAAAAAGGTATTCCATGCAAATGGAAATCAAAAGAAGCTAGAGTAACAATACTCATATCAGGTAAAATAGACTTTAAAATAAAGAATGTTACAAGAGACAAAGAAGGACACTACATAATGATCAAGGGATCAATCCAAGAAGAAGATATAACAATTATAAATGTTTATGCACCCAACATAGGAGCTCCTCAGTACATAATGCAAGTCCTAACTACCATGAAAGGAGAAATCAACAGTAACACAATAATAGTAGGGGACGTTAACACCCTGATTACACCAATGGACAGATCATTCATACAGAAAATAAATGAACACAAGCTTTTAATGATGTAATAGACCAGATAGATTTAACTGATATTTTTAGAACATTCCGCCACAACGTGGCAGAATACACTTTCTTCTCAAGTGCTCATGGAACATTCTCCAGGATAGATCACATCTTGGGTCACAAATCCAGCCTTGGAAAATTTAAGAAAGTTGAAATCCTGTGAAGCATCTTTTCTGACCACAATGCTATGAGACTGGAAATCAATTACAGGAAAAAGACTGTGAAAAACACAAATGCATGGAGGCTAAACAGGGTGCTACAAAATAACCAAGAGATCACTGAAAAAATTAAAGAAAAAAAATTTAAAAACATAGAAACAAATGACGATGAAAACACAACAATCCAAAACCTATGGGATGCAGCAAATCAATTCTAAGAGGGAAGTTTATAGCAATTCAGTCTCACCTCAAGAAACAAGAAAAATCCCAAACAATCTAACCTTACACCTAAAGCAACCAGAGAAAGAAGAACAAAGAAAACCCAAAGTCAGTAGAAGGAAAGAAATCATAAAGATCAGAGCAGAAATAAATGAAATAGAAACAAAGAAAACAATGGCAAAGATCAATAAAACTAAAAGCTGGTTCTTTGAGAAGATAAACAAAATTGATAGACCCTTAGCCAGACTCATCAAGAAAAAAAGAGGATTCTAATCAGTAAAATTATAAATGGAAAAGGAGAAATCACAACAGAAACCACAAAAATTCAAAGGATTTAAGAGACTACTACAAACAACTATATGCCAGTAAAATGGGCAACCACAAAGAAATGGACAAATTCTTGGAAAGGTACAATTTTCCAATACTAAACCAGGAAGAATTAGAAAATATAAACAGACCTATCACAAGTAATGAAATTGTAACTGTGATTAAAAATCTTCGGACAAACAAAAGTCCAGGACCAGATGGCTTCACAGATGAATTCTATCAAACATTTAGAGAAGAGCTAACACCCATATCCAATATCACTGATGAACATAGATGCAAAAATCCTGAACAAAATACTAGCAAACAGAATCCAACAAAATATTAAAAGGATCATACACCCTGATCAAGTGGTAGTTATCCCAGGGATGCAAGGAGTCTTCAATATATGCAAATCAGTCAATGTGATACACCATATTAACAAATTAAGGAATAAAAACCTAATGATCATCTCAATAGATGCAGAAAAAGCTTTTGACAAAATTCAACACCGATTTATGATAACAACTCTCCAGAAACTGGGCATTGAGGGAACCTACTTCAACACAGTAAAGGCCATATATGACAAATCCACTGCAAACATCATACTCAATGGTGAAAATCTGAAAGCATTTCCACTAAGATCAGGAAAAAGACAAGGATGTCCACTCTCGCCACTATTATTCAACATAGTTTTGGGAGTCCTAGCCACAGCAATTCAAAGAAGAAAAAAATAAAAGGAATAAAAATTGGAAAAGAAGAAATAAAAATGTCACTTTGCAGATGACATGATACTATATGTAGAAAATTCTAAACATGCTACCAGAAAACTACTAGAACTAATCAGTGAATTTGGTAAGGTTGCAGGATGCAAAATTAATGCACGGAAATCTCTTGCATCCCTATACACTAACAATGAAAAATCATAAAGAGAAATTAAGCAAACCATCCCATTTACCACTGCAACAAAAAGAATAAAATACCGAGGAATGAACCTACCTAAGGAGGTGAAAGACTTGTACTCAGAAAACTAAAAAACACTGATGAAAGAAATCAAAGATGACATAAACAGATAGAGAAATATACCATGTTCTTGCATTGGAAGAATCAATATTGTGAAAATGCCTATACTACCCAAAGTAATCTTCAGATTCAGTGCAATCCCTATCAAACTACCAAAGGCATTCTTCACAGAATGAGAACAAAAATTTTACAATTCATATGAAAACACAAAAGACCCCGAATAGCCAAAGCAATCTTGAGAAAGAAAAACGGAGCTGGAGGAATCAGGCTCCTTGACTTCAAACTATACTACAAACCTACAGTAATCAAGACAGTATGGTACTGACACAAAAGCAGAAATATAGATCAATGGTACAGGATAGAAAGCCCAGAGATAAACCCATGCACATATGATTACCTAATTTATGAGAAAGGAGGCAAGAACATACAGTGGAGAAAGGACAGTCTCTTCAATAAGTGGTGCTGGGAAAACTTGACATTTACATGTAAAAGAATGAAATCAGAACACTCCCTAACACCACACACAAAAATAAACTCCAAATGAATTAAAGACCTAAATGTAAGGCCAGACACTATAAAACTTTTAGAGGAAAATATAGGAAAAATACTCTTTGACATAAAGCACAGCAAGATCTTTTTTGACCCACCTCCTAGAATAATGAAAATAAAAACAAAAATAAACAAATGGGACCTAATGAAACTTCAAAGCTTTTGCACAGCAAAGGAAACCATAAACAAGACGAAAAGACAACACTCAGAATAGGAGAAAATATTTGCAAATAAAACAATGGACAAAGGATTAATCTCCAAAATATACAAACAGCTCATGTAGCTCAATATCAAAAAAACAAACAATCCAATAAGAAATGGGCCGAAGACCTATAGACATTTCACCAAAGAAGACATACAGATGGCCCAGAGGCACATGAAAAGATGCTCAACATCACTAATTTTTAGAGAAATACAAATCAAAACTACAATGAGATATCACCTCACACCAGTTAGAATGGGCATCATCAGAAAATCTACAAACAACAAATGCTGGAGAGGGTGTGGAGAAAAGGAAACCCTCTTGCACTGTTGGTGGGAATGTAACTTGATACAGCCACTGTGGAGAACAATATGGAGGTTCCTTAAAAAACTAAAAATAGAACTACCATGTGACCTAGCAATCCCACTACTGGGCATATTCCCTGAGAAACCCATAATTCAAAAAGACACATGGACCGCAATGTTCATTGCAGCTCTATTTACAACAGCCAGGTCATGGAAGCAACCTAAATGTCCATCGACAGATGAATGGATAAAGAAGATGTGGCACATATATACAATGGAATATTACTCAGCCATGAAAAGAAACAAAATTGAGTTATTTGTAGTGAGGTGGATGGACCTAGAGTCTGTCATACAGAGTGAAGTAAGTCAGAAAGAAAAATACTGTATGCTAACACACATATGGAATCTAAAAATTAAAAAAACAATGGTACTGATGAGCCTAGTGACAAGGCAGTAATAAAGACGTAGACATAGAGAATGGACTTGAGGACACGGGGAGGGAAAGGGTAAGCTGGGACGAAGTGAGAGAGTGACATGGACATATATACACTACCAAATGTAAAATAGCTAGTGGGAAGCAGCAGCATAGTGCAGGGAGATTAGCTCAGTGCTTTGCGACAACCTAGAGGGGTGGGATAGGGAGGGTGGGAGGGAGACACAAGAGGGAGAGCCTATGGGGATATATGTATGCATATGGCTGATTCACTTTGTTGTACAACAGAAACTAACACAGTATTGTGAAACAATTATAATCCGATAAAGATCTATTAAAAAAATCACCATGCCTATTTACAAAGGTAATCTATGATAAATGTTTGCACCAAAGGGAGCACTGTTAATTTTATTTTACAAGCACATATAAGTAAATGTTAGATACCTTAATATATGCAGGGTAATGTACAAAAATTCTTAGTATAAAGTTCCCTGTAACTTAATATTTCATATCTATTGAGCATCTACTGTTTTCCAAGGAATTTGTAATCATTTTCTCACTTAGTTCCTCATAAAAACCTTATCAGATGGGTATCATCATCCCTATTTTATGGATGAGGAAACTGAGGCTCAAAGAAGTTATATAATTTGATCAAGGTCAAAGAACTGATAAACATAATGAATAGAATATTAATGCCAATAACTGTGTATATACAGTTTGCCTGAAGTTCACTTCTCCAGAACTGAACTTGTTCACTGTGAAAGAAAATTTTAAATACCAACATTCTAGTTTTAGCAAAACTATATTATAACACCATAAGAGAGTTCCACACATTTCAACTGCCTATAATGTGAGGACTCATGATTATGAAGTAAATGACAAGTGCCAGACTAGTTTCCACTACAGGTGCCAGCAGTCCTGCTGGGCCACCCAATTCCATCCCTATCCTGGCTCTTGCTAACACCATGTGGCAACAATCATTTGTGTTAATTATTGGGGGTGAGGCTTCGAGTCTTGTGGCTTTTGGGGCATCTAAACAGTGGCAATGGCTCCAGTGATCTCCCAGTTAATTGGCACCCTTTCCTTAGCCCGATCCAGGAAGACTGGCCACAAGAATACTGGGGAAATGGGAACCACCTTCTGCCCTGTTATTTTCCCAGATGGCTTTGCACTATGATCCCATCTTCTTTGCTTCACCCTCTCCTCTGTGTCATCGCTCTATTTCCCCTCCTTCTCTCCCATATGTGACAGAACATAAAACTTTAGTCTACTTTCATTTGAGCAAGGAGGGCGGCTAGGGAGAGGAGAAAAACCAACAGCCAATCCTTCTACACTCAAATTTGCTTTCGGGGTTGAGGGTGTTAAGGCACGGTTTTTCAGTTCTTGAAAATTAGGAAACAAAAAGTCTTCTTTTAATACAAAATATTGAATTTCAAATAATTATGGTACTCACTAATACTTTTATTTCTTTTATGTAATCTTAATATATTTTTCACTTAATATATTGATAACCCTTAATTTGTATTACCATTATGCATTGTTAACTGGCTCAGTTGAATAGGTGAAGGCGAAAAACTTGTCTTGGAGAACATTTTATCCATTTCTGCATAACCCACATTTGACTTCTAAAACATTAATTACATTTGCAGTGAGGCAAACAAAGTTTTAGAAGGGCAGTCAAACCTCATGTATTAGCTATTAGCTGGTGGCCTTTGAGAGTGCAGAGCATGCACAATTACGCTGTGCAGTTGCATGTAAATTTTCATTAATGCCTTTGAAGCAGCTTGAACAATGCAGAACAGCTGATTGTATCTCCTTTAAACTTTACGTTTTTTCCTCCTCCAATTTGACCCCATGCCTTAGGTCATAATGTATTTCACTGCTTACTATTATTATTGCAAAAGTATTTTAACTGGTAATTCCAATGGGATAGGTCACTTTCAGTGGCTCTCAGTTTTACCTCTTGAAACTTATAATAGCACAGTAGCCCTGTGCCAATAGCTGAGGAAATAATGGAATTCTAAATAGTTATCCAATAATTTGGTCCAGAAATAAAACTATGTATCCAAAAACAAATCCATTACAATTTAATGCAGGGTGATATATACCTTTATATACATATCAGAAGTCTTTGTTAAAACATGCAAATACACTTACAAATTTAAGTAACTCTACCGTTACCTGAGCTGAACCCTGCCAATTTGCTAGAATTATTTTTTTTAATAATTATCATATACTCATAACCTAAACCTTGGATGTTGTACTCTCACCATCAAGTAATTCCTGAAACGGCATTTAGAACCATCTGATCACAATGTTTTTCCAGGACATTGTTTCTTACTGCTTTTTGCCACTAGATGGAAGAAGCAGGTTAACAAAATGATATTTTTGGTGCCTTATTCAACTCTACCCAGAAACAACCACAAGACTATGTTTAAAATAATGACAGTCTCAGCACTCTTTTATTCATTTTTACTGCAGTATTTCTTTTCATGTGAATACTGGATCTAAGAACTGTATTTTTGGGGGTTTTTTTTATAGAGATTAATTTTCTTTTTATTATTTTAAAGGACTGAAATTTTCAAAAGTAACTAAGAAAGAAAACAACTGCCAGCTGGAAGAGGAGAGGTGAGAATTCTTTTAAAGAAATTGGTAACAGGTATGTTGCAAAGCAATTCTCCACATGGATTATTGTCCAATAAATAACAAACCTCATTCATTTACTTATTCTTTTGTGCCACAGATGCTTATGGAGCAATTGGCACATTGAAGACACTAGACTAGGTGCTGAGAAACACACAAGTGATGAATTAAGTGCAGCAACTGCTTATAAAATTTTTACATTCTACAGGAGAGCTGAGCAAGAGGTAAGTTGTATTCATTTATACATCATTTCAAATAAGGTAGAAATGGATAAATACTAGAAATATGGGTGCAATATTTTGGACATACAGGGAGGGTGGGTTTGGAGTGTCACGTTCATCTGAGGAGAGCAGGAATCACTTCATGAAGAAACTGGAATTAAGAGGGACAGTTGATGTGGGAGGGGCAGAGAATGGCTTTCCTGTGATAGAGGCAGAATGAGCAAAGGCACAGAGCAGGAAATAGCAGTTTAAAAAAACATGTATAATGATGAAAGGACAGTTCATTTTAACAAACAATTTAAATGTTTGTGTAGATAGGACACTGTAAAATGTAGTTTTTGAGCAAATGATAGATACAGGAAGTAACCTCAGAAGCTAAAGCACCATGTATAGAAGAGTGGGCATTCTGGACAGTGAAGCTTCCGCTTGGAAACAGAAGATCACTCAAGATGAAATAACCTGGAAATGGGAACACTAGCATCCATCTGATGCTGGTGTTTTATCAAAAGTAGGTTTACTGTACATGTGGGTTTGTAAATTAGTGGTAAGACTCCATAAGAGAATGATAATTCTGACTTAGGAGGGCAGCTTCCTGCAGCTTCTATTCTCCTTCATCACTCTCCGCATGTTAGAAAGGAGACCAAGGTGGTAAACAGTGTCATTTGACTCCAAAAAAACAGTATTTAATCTTTAGAATAACACGTAGTACCACCTACCTTCATACCTAGTGGTCTACTGATGTGAATGATCAAAGAATTCTATTCCAGCTGCTGAAGGCAATGAGCTTGAAGCTTGATATTAAGAGTAGCTATAAAATTATCCAGTTTTTAAATCCAACCACAGAATTTGTTTTTATGGCCTACTATGGAACTGTAGCTACAGGTTAACTAAAGTTATAAAGTAATATTTCCTTTTTATGGTTCTGAATTCACTGCCTTGTAATTTCAGAGATCACCTTGTTCTACAGTGGGGCAAGCCTTATGGTGTTATAATTTTGTAAAGCTCAATGAAGATCATGTGACTTTTTCTTTTCCAAATTTTGATTCTATATTATTCCTATACTATTATTTGTATCTAGCTCATCACTATATTAATTGCTAGAATGTAGATAGGCTACCTTATATAATTTTAAGCCTTATATTTCCTGTTTTGTTCTATGTCTTGCTTATAAGTAAGGTATAATTAAAACTTAAAATTAAATATTGTCTTATATCTTAATGGGAGTAAAAATGCTATGCATTAAGTCATATTTAAATTTGATAAATATGTGAAAGTACATAGAATTACTAGATTACCTGATATATACATACATATATGCTTTTATATATTTATATTTCAGAGGAATAAATTCAGATTATAAACAGCCTCACCATTTTCTTCTATAAAGCAACTTTGTGTTAATAGCTAAATATATGCATATTTTCCCAAATTCAAAATAGTAACCTATGATTTTAATACACATATAAAATATTAGCTATGTTTAGACCTTATTAAATAAAGCTAATAATTCTATTTTGTTGATACTTCATATACTTTATAAAACATAAACTGATTCCCCTATAAGGATCAGTTTGATTTTATCACTTTTTTTCCCATCTACAATTAAATCTTAAAAAAAGAATCATGACTCAGTAGTAGTGTATTAGGTCTGAAAAAATATAACTTTAAAGATACTTATCAGAAGGATAAAAAATGGCTATAGAAGCCTAAATAAATTACTGGCTTTCTTTTAGGGCTGTGTCTACATAGGCAAGGTAGAGAATAGAAGTACTTACTTGAAAAGAGCTGGGCAAAAATTTTAAGCCCTGTAACTGAAGAAATGATACAGTAAGGAGATTGTAGCCTGGTTAGCCGGAGTGTGTATTTACATTGATTCCATTGACTTGACATAATTGTGTTAACTCTATGTAAATTTTTACCCTTATAGGTATGGGTAGAAAACCTAGAAATAAAATTCTCTAATTTGATACAACCTAGCCCTACCTTTAATGCAGCTTGGTTTCCTTTTTTTTTTTTTTTTTAACATCTTTATTGGAGTATAATTGCTTTACAGTGGTGTGTTAGTTTCTGCTTTATAACAAAGTGAATCAGCTATACATATACATATACCCCATATCTCCTCCCTCTTGCGTCTCCCTCCCACCCTCTCTATCCCACCCCTCTAGGTGGTCACAAAGCACGAAGCTGATCTCCCTGTGCTATGCAGCTTCTTCCCACTAGCTATCTGTTTTACATTTGGTGTTATATATAAGTCCATACCACTCTCTCAGTTCGTCCCACCTTACTCTTCTCCCTCCCTGTGTACTCAAGTCCATTCTCTACATCTGCGTCTTTATTCCTGTCCTTCCCCTAGGTTCTTCACAACCTTTTTTTTTTTTTAAGTTTCCATATATATGTGTTAGCATATGGTATTTATTTTTCTCATTCTGACTTACTTCACTCTGTATGACAGTCTCTAGGTCCATCCAACTCACTACGAAAAACTCAATTTTGTTTCTTTTTATGGCTGAGTAATATTTCACTGTATGTATGTGCCACATCTTCTTTATCCATTTATCTGTCGATGGACACTTAGGTTGCTTCCATGTCCCAGCTATTGTAAATAGAGCTGCAATGAACATTGTGGTACATGACTCTTTTTGAATTATGGTTTTCTCAGGGTATATGCCCAGTAGTGGGATTGCTGGGTCATATGGTAGTTCTATTTTTAGTTTTTTGAGGAACCTCCATATTGTTCTCCATAGTGGCTGTATCCATTTACATTCCCACCAACAGTGCAAGAGTGTTCCCTTTTCTCCACACCCTCTCCAGCATTTATTGTTTATAGGTTTTTTGATGATGGCCATTCTGACTGGTGTGAGGTGATACTTTGTTGTACTTTGATTTGCATTTCTCTAATGATTAGTGATGTTGAGCATCCTTTCATGTGTTTGTTGGCAATGTGTATATCTTCTTTGGAGAAATGTCTATTTAGGTCTTCTGCCCATTTTAGGATTGTGTTGTTTGTTTTTTTGATGTTGAGCTGCATGAGCGCTTGTAAATTTTGGAGATTAATCCTTTGTCAGTTGCTTCATTTGCAAATATTTTCTCCCATTCTGAGGGTTGTCTTTTCATCTTGTTTATGGTTTCCTTTGCTGTGCAAAGGCTTTTAAGTTTCATTAGGTCCCCTTTGTTTATTTTTGTTTTTATTTCCAGTTCTCTAGGAGGTGGGTCAAAGAGGATCTTGCTGTGATACGTCATAGAGTGTTCTGCCTATGTTTTCCTCTAAGAGTTTTATAGTGTCTGTCCTTACATTTAGGTCTTTAATCCATTTTGAGTTTATTTGTGTGTGTCGTATTAGGGAGTGTTCTAATTTCATTCTTTTACATGTAGCTGTCAAGTTTTCCCAGCACCACTTATTGAAAAGGCTGTCTTTTCTCCATAGTATGTTCTTGCCTCCTTTGTCGTAAATTAGGTAACCATATGTGCATGGGTTTATCTCTGGGCTTTCTATCCTATAACATTGATCTATATTTCTGCTTTTGTGCCAGTACCATACTGTCTTGATTAGTGTAACTTTGTAGTATAGTCTGAAGTCAGGGAGCCTGAGTCCTCCAGCTCCATTTTTCTTTCTCAAGATTGCTCTGGCTATTCAGGGTCTTTTGTGTTTCCATACAAATTGTGAAACTTTTTGTTGTAGTTCTATGAAAAATGCCATTGGTATTTTGATAGGGATTGCATTAAATCTGTAGATTGCTTTGGGCAATATAGTCATTTTCACAAAATTGATTCTTCCAATCAAAGAACATGGTATATCTCTCCATCTGTTTGTATCATCTTTCGTTTCTTTCATCAGTGTCTTATAGTTTTCTGCATACAGGTCTTTTGTCTCCTTAGGTAATTATATTCCTAGGTATTTTATTCTTTTTGTTGCAGTGGTAAATGGGAGTGTTTCCTTAATTTCTCTTTCAGATTTTTCATCATTAGTATATAGGAATGCAACAGATTTCAGTGCATTAATTTTGTATCCTGCTACTTTACCAAATTCATTGATTAGCTCTGGTAGTTTTCTGGTAACATCTTTAGGATTCTCTGTGTATGGTGTCATGTCATCTGCAAACAGTGACAGCTTTACTTCTTCTTTTCCAATTAGGATTCTTTTATTTCTTTTTCTTCTCTGATTGCTGTGGCTAAAACTTCCAGAACTATGTTGAATAATAGTGATGAGAGTGGACAATCTTATCTTGTTCCTGATCTTAGAGGAAATGGTTTCAATTTTTCTCCATTGAGCACGATGTTGGCTGTGGGTTTGTCATATATGGCCTTTATTATGTTGAGGTAAGTTCCCTCTATCCCTACTGTCTGGAGGGTTTTATCATAAGTGGGTGTTGAATTTTTTCAAAAGCTTTTTCTGCATCTATTGAGATGATGATATGGTTTTAATCCTTCAATATGTTAATATGATGTATCACATTGATTTATTTGCATATATTGAAGAATCCTTGCATTCCTGGGATAAACCCCACTTAATCATGTTGTATGATCCTTTTAATGTGCTGTTGGATTCTGTTTGCTAGTATTTTGTTGAGGATTTTTGCATCTATGTTCATCAGGGATATTGGCCTATAGTTTCCTTTCTTTGTGACATCTTTGTCTGGTTTTTGTGTCAGGGAGATGGTGGCCTCATAGAATGAGTTTGGAGTGTTCCTCCCTCTGCTATATTTTGGAAGAGTTTGAGAAGGATAGGTGTTAGGATAGATAGCTCTTCTCTAAATATTTGATAGAATTCGCCTGTGAAGCCATCTCGTCCCGCGCTTTCGTTTGTTGGAAGTTTTTTAATCACAGTCTCAATTTCAATGCTTGTGTTTGGTCTGTTTATATTTTCTATTTCTTCCTGGTTCAGTCTCAGAAGGTTGTGCTTTTCTAAGAATTTGTCCATTCTTCCAGGTTGTCCATTTTATTGGCATATAGCTGCTTGTAGTCATCTCTCATGATGTTTTTTATTTTTGCAGTGTCAGTTGTTACTTCTCCTTTTTCATTTCTCTTTCTATTGATTTCAGTCTTCTTCCTTTTTTTCTTGATGAGTCTGGCTAATGGTTTATCAATTTTGTTTATCTTCTCAAAGAACCAGCTTTTAGTTTTATTTATCTTTGCTATTGTTTCCTTCATTTCTTTTTCATTTATTTCTGATCTGAACTTTATTTCTTTCTTTCTAACTTTGGTTTTTTTTTGTTCTTCTTTCTCTAATTGCTTTAGGTGCAAGTTTAGGTTGTTTATTTGAGATGTTTCTTGTTTCTTGAGGTAGGATTGTACGGCTATAAACTTCACTCTTAGAACTGCTTTTGCTGCATCCTTAGGTTTTGCATCATCATGTTTTCGTTGTCATTTGTTTCTAGGTATTTTTTGATTTCCCATTTGATTTCTTCAGTGATCTCTTGGTTATTAAGTAGTATAGTTTTTATCCTCCATGTATTTGTATTTTTTACAGATTTTTTCCTGTAATTGATATCCAGTCTCATAGCATTGTGGTCAGAAAAGGTCCTTGTTATGATTTCAATTTCCTTAAATTTACCAAGGCTTGATTTGTGACCCAGGTTATGATCTATCTTGGAGAATGTTCCATGAGCACTTGAGAAGAAAGTGTATTCTGTTGTTTTTGGATGGAATGTCCTATAAATATCAATTAAGTCCATCTTCTTTAATGTATCATTTAAACCTTATGTTTCCTTATTTATTTTCATTTTGTATGATCTGTCCATTGGTGAAAGTGGAATGTTGAAGTCCCCTACTCT